>NC_134489.1:77808452-78108452 GCF_040206685.1 Ascaphus truei
TACTTCCTGGTTGTTACATTTCCTGCGGCAAGGGAGCCGCACCATATGACATTACAGCTTCCTTTTGGTTCCCTTGCCGTGGGAGATTTGGGCCACCATATAGTGCACTCAGTTAGGTCTGCTACTGGCATGATCTATGTAAGTAAGTAGTTTGGGAAGCAGGGGGTCCCTGGAGCGGAGATTAACGGGGTTCAGCTCCGGAGACCCCTGCTTCATAACTAAGAAACAATTATAAAAGCGCCCTAATCGGAAACACACCTTTAATATCATCCTTCCAGTTTATATACTGCATATTCAGAAGTATGTTCATTTTGCCAATGGTAAGAAGGCCTAGTATGCATTTGAATCACAGGGTTAAAAGCTTCTCATTAGAAGCACTGCCCAAATGGTACAGTAACTGGTTACATTCTGTAGGCATATTATGCAGTGCATCCAAACTGCTTTGATTTTAGCCTCAAAACAGGTTGCCGCTTTCCAACTAGATCCATTTGTCTTCTCGTTTAGAGAGTGATAATAGTTATGAGCAATGGCCAAGTACGCTTGGCTGTTGGATTTAGTTTTCCCACAGCAAGACTTCATGCCTTAGTGCACTGAAATATGAGTCTGCCTCCATATCTTTGCTGAGGAACACAAGAATAATGGACCGCTATACACATCCTCCTGCTATTTAGTTTTCAACTGGATTGAGCTATTCACTGGAAACTGAAAATGCCATAGCAATTAACTGCACTCCTGTGTTTATCCTTCTTGCTGACTCTCAAAAAAAAAATGTCTTTCAAACCACAAATTAAGTTTTATTAGAAAAGGACATATTAAAATAAACCTTTGATTAAAATGTTTTTATACATAGATCATACACAGTGGAGTTTTCTAAAGTTCGCTAGATGAGAAATAATTATCAAAATTACATCTCTTTTTCCATTACCTTTTATTAACAACAGCATGTGTAATGTCACATACAGTATATCAGTATTTCCGAATATGTGAAAGTGTAAGCAGTTTCCTCGGGGGGTAAAAGTGCAAAACACAAAGGGGCGTGTTCTCCACCTTCGAGTTTTACCATAACAAAAAAGAAATTGCAAGTGGACATGATAAAAATCAGGCGTTTTCCCAGTGTTCATTAAGAATTATCTGTGCAGACACATCGTGCCAAAAGCCATCTCAGTTGCATTCATTTTTCCTCTCTCCAACCTCAAATTCGCAGGCCTGACGGAGACGATATTTCTGGACATATTGCACCTTATTGAGTAGCATGTGACTACTTGATTTTGCGAGCTTGCTTCGTTTTCATATCACGCAGAATTAGCATGCCTGCATTTCCATGCAATATTACATGTTTTCGCACAGAATTACAGTTATCAGTTTGATAATTAGGCCCCAAAGGGTAAATAATAAAAGGGAGTATATATTATTCAAGCTAATTCTGAGGATAAAAATGATATGGATTTGTGCTAATTTTAATTGAGCAGTGCAGAGAGAAGTGCTTTATCCCAATTCTCCATTTAAGCCCAACCAAAGTATGCATATCTGATTTGATTTAAAAGGTCAGTATTTAAATATATGCAGTACTTTACAGTAAGTACTAATTATGTTATCCAAGTAGCGCACTGAAGAGCAGCTGAAAAGAAAGAGCTTTTTTTTTGACAATTCTCGACATAAATGTCGCGTCTTGAATAGTAACCACCCCAGAAACACAATAACGCCTTGAGATTGTTTTAGACATGAAATTACACACATATGCTATAGTTTTCTGTTACAATGAAAAAGGCCAGCTCCACAAACCCCACTCAGTAGTAACCAAAAGGAACTCAACAAAACCTAGTTAAACTGCAGTAGTACTGTAAATGTGGTCACACCTGTATTGGTTACTAGAGATGTGTGAACTGGTCCAAATTGTCGTTGCCTAGGTTTGGCTTGAACGTTTCGAAGAGGAAAACGAGAGAGGAATGTATCCTGTCCTATGGGTTGCATATTAAGATGAGCTCATTTGCGTATTTAAGTCCTTCAGTGCCCTAATGACGTACAGCGTGTCAGGAAAAGTGCCACCCCCAGGGGGCGGTCTGACGTACACTGTACGCCATTGGCTTTTGCTGTTTTTTATGTGCTGTACATGGAGTGCCGATCGTGTACTGTGCTGAAGGGTGGTGGGGGGGATTCTGGGTAATGACATGCAAATGAGAACTCAAAACCTAGGTTAAAGTAGTGTATGGCCAGCAAACCTACTCACAGACAGCTCATTGTAATGTAAGGTCCCCCTTCCACAGTTCCAAAGATCTATTTATATTTCACCAGATAACAGGCAGGACACTTTCACCATAATTCACAACGAGAGGCAGAAGGGAAGCTCAGCACTACTTCGCGTGCTAAACTATTTATTTACATCTCCTTACAGCCATGTTAATTTATAAATCTCTCTCTGCGAGTCCAATTCCTAACTGACATTTCCACTGACCACTCACCTTTCAAAGGACAACATTCCAAGGTTGCCAGGATAACACTGACTGGACCAGCATCACACATGCACACACACACACACGCACACACACACACACACACACACACACACATATACCCAGCATCTCATACACACATACTATGCAGCCTCCTACTTTGGGTAATTACACATTCACGACCACTTAAATATATATGTCCTCGTGTACTGTATATCTACCTAATAATATTATGTAACAAAGCTATATCTAACACATACAGTATACTATATATGAAGACACACACACAGTCACACACAGTCTCACACACACAAACACACGAGGAATTCGCAGTTAGTATAAATATAGGCGTGCAAATAGCTAAAACGGGCTGTGTGCCTAGCACGCGCGGTCTAAGTCAAACTTCTTTGTGTTTTGTCACTGAAATTGTGTTTTGATTTTTAATTAAAAACATCACCACAATTACAATTTCTGTGTTAAAACAGTGACAAAAGACAAAGAAGTTTCACTTAAAATGCGCTTGCTCGGCACACACACACTTTTTTTCTTTTAAAATTAGATTTTATGCTCTAAATTTATGTATTTTAATGCTGCAGTATTTACTATGTCAATGCAAAAAGTTTGAAAATGTTTTTTCCTGTACACTGGGGATAAAAAGAGTCATTTGAAACCGGTATCAGGGGTCCTTTGCTCTGAATTTGCCACACAGAGTTAGTTATTTGATAACCATTTTATAATGGGATGTAGCAATTCTGGGTCTTCTTTTTCTCTTTCTTTGCAGGCACTAATAAAAGGCACCAGGTCTGTGCTGAGACAAATCTATTTGTTAACAAGTTTCTTACTTACATTAGACAGAATCGCTGAAGTAAGGAATAGTTCTTCAATCACACACTACACTGCACTGATAAAGGTAGTTGATACTTGGGCCTCCTCATGTTTTCTTAGGGATTTTATAATCCCTTCTGAGTTCTTTTTCGCAGCACAATCACTCAATGCCGTAACTGCTTTTCTGTACACTGTCATTATACGGGGGGTGGCATAATGGCTGCAGACAAAAGAATCGTGTATACAACAGGTTGGCATTTAACTTTCTAGTGAAAGGTAAATTCTTCATTTTTGGAAAGCTACAGTATAAAGTGTATACCTCACAGGGAATTGCCTTCTCCATAAGGCATGCATGCTGATGTTTAGAAACTGCTAGATAAAAAAGCCAGTCGTCATCTAAATCAGGAGTGCTCAACTCCAGTCCTCTACGCCTCCACCCCCCACCCCTCCCCCCCCCCCAACAGGTTAGCTTTTCAGGATATCCCTGCTTCAGCACAGGTGGCTGAACCAGAGGCTCAGTCTTTAATATTTTATTAGACAGCAATCATCTTTCCTTAGTTTCTTTGAAGCTAATTCTTTGATGCATTGCTAATGAAGTCAAATGTAGAAGATGGCAAGTGCACGTTTAAATAGATTTATTAATGCTAAATATCCAGTTTGCAGTAGATTAGTGCCAATAGACACTTTAAATGTAGGCTTTTCGTGGTATTTCCACAATATACTGCTGTAATCTATTGATTCCACTTATAATAAATAGAAAAAAAACTGTTTGGAAAGCACTAAGACTTTGTCAGTTCCTTTTATTGAGGGAATCAGATCAGCAGATCAATGTTCAGATAGCAATCATTCATATAAATGTAGAAAGATTTCAGCCTACACACTGTCTATTGGAATTGTGTGTTCTATTGAAGCTATGTAAACTTGTATGTGTTCGTTTGGAGCTAATTGCATACTCTTTGGTATGAGATGCTCCAGTAATTCTCTCTTTTTTTTTTTAATCGAAATATCTTTATTAAAATATTGTTTTCATACTGTATGTTTGGAGGATTTTATAAAATTTTGCCACATTATTTCATTATTTAAGTATTGTAGTGCCCATAATATTGTGCTCTTCCAAATCTTTCATGTTTACATTTGCAATGATATTAAACATACAGTATCTCATGTTATGGAACAAGAGATAGGGGCTTAGGTATCAAGGTAATGCTGGGGCTGAAACTGCACTCTCCTGACAAAAATCACGTAATTTAAATGCAAATGTAACAATTTGTCTCACGAATAACCATTTTTTAATTTACTTTTACCAATACATTTTGTAAAAAAAAAAAATATTGACAGTGATTGCAAATGAATATTTAATTATTAACTTTGGAATGCTTGCATGTATATTTCCTTACCATATTCGGTACCAACAGGTAAAAGGTTATCTTAAATGAGACTATTGATGGTGATATTCAGATAGTATAGTAGCAAAGACTGTTAGCTGCCAGCAAAGGTAATTTGGCAATCAGTGTCTAAGTAATAGTTATTCTACAGGACTTTTATCTACTATGTTTCTGTATAATGCAGCACTAATGCTTATTAATGATGGTAACTAATTTTTCAATAATAGCTGTAGTTTGACACACGTGTGAGATCTAATGCTGATTGTTATGACTGCATGTTTTACATCGTTGTTGTATAATACTACATGCTAGATATAGAACCCAAACTCTACCTGTTTTCTTAGAAGCAGGTGGTGGCCATGTATGTTTGAATCAGAGACAGGTAGCATTGGATTTGCCCCTCCTGGAAAACAAGCAGGCGGCCAGATTTGCACACGCCACATGTGTTATAAACATTGTAGGACACATACCTAGTTGTTATGTCGCTGTGAGCCTCCAAGCAGTAGGCTGGGGCCATGGTGCCGCAGACTGCTGAGCGATCAGAGAGCAATAAGGCAGTGATCGGGTCCATGCGGCGTGCGGGCGCGTGCGCACGGAAGCTGGCACGCGTTGCACAAGAAATCAGTTGAATCTGATTTCTTGGCCTGACAGGCCGGTCACGTGAGCGGTTCGCCTCTAGGCACGCCCCCCCCACGGCCTGTCCACCTTGGCCAGGGAAAGCACCCGCTTACTTCCCAGCCTCCGTGCGGGCGAAGGCACCATGGCCCAGCCTTTAGATTGCACATTTTTCAGAGCCTGGTATATGCATTCTGTTGGATCAGGGGTGATCAACTCCAGTCCTCAATCCACCCCCCCCCCCCAACAGGTCAGATTTTTAGGATATCCCAGCTCCAGTCGCTCAATCGGAGGCTCAGTCAAAGACTGAACCTCTGATTGGGCCACCTGTACTGCAGCAGGAATATCCTGAGAACCTGACCTCTTGGGGGGGGGGGGGGGGGGCTTGAGGACTGGAGTTGAGCCCCCCTGTGTTGGATAAAATGTGCCGACAGACAGCACTGTAATAGAAAAATAGAGATAAGGTTGTTTGTACCAACCAATCGCTAACAAGAAGCACACTTGTTGGTGCACACTAGGGCTATTTAAAACTTAGCATTTAATATTCTCACAATTAATATATGTCTACACGTGCAAATAAAGTTATCATATATATTTTGTGTGTATTTTTTTGTTTTAAAAGTATACCAAGAGGTAGGGTAAGGACGCTGCTACTTGCTCTGCAATGATTGAATTGAACATATATTAGGCCAGCGGTGCGCAAACTGTGGGGCGCGACCCCCAGGGGGGGCGCGACACTGCCGACGGGGGGTGCGGGGTTTACAGAGGCCCCGCGCGCTTCCCGAAGGCACTTAAATTAAGTGCCGGGGGAGCTGCAGTGCCTCTGTAAACCTAACTTACCGTGGCTCCGGCGGCTTCCTCCCTGCGTCGCCATGGCAACGCGGCGTCAAAATGACGCCGCGAGGTCATGTGACGTCACGTTGCTATGGCAACGTGACGTCATTACGCCGGAGCGCGGGTAAGTTGGAGTTGGGGTTGGGAGGGGGGCGCGGGAGTGAGGGGACAGCCGGCAGGGGGGCGCAGGGAAAAAAGTTTGCGCCCCCCTGTATTAGGCTATGAAATAGCCATCTCTGCGGGAATATACAGCCAATAGGCTATACAATCATTCTATATTCTGTAGTTAGACACACTGAACCAGATTGCTGTGTGAATTTTATATATAATTGACAGCACATAACAATTAATATTGGAGCTCAATTGTGCACTATCATTGCAGAGCTAGGTAGCAGTGTCCTTACCCTACCTCCTGGTATACTTTTTAAACAAAAAATACACCCACAAAATCTAGGATAACTTTTTTTGCACGTGTAGACTTATATTAATTGTGGGAATATTAAATGTTAGGTTTTAAATAGCCCTGGTCTGCACCAACAAGTGTGCTTCTTGTTAGAGATTGGTACAAACAACCTTATCAATATTTTTGAATATACATTTCAATTCAGCACATAGCTAGCACCCAGTGCCAAAATCGCATTTACAACACTTCTTGCACCTAATTATCAGTGAGCAGTATATTTTCTTCTGACTTTGTTCTAATTTAATTGTATTTGTCCAGACAGATAAGTGCAATTTTATATACACTAAAACTTACGTGGAAGGTAATATACAAAGTGTTCATGTGATACAGATATTACAGTTTATCATAATTCATTATTTTTCAGGCATGTATAAGTATTTAAATGTATCCTAAATGATACTATAAATGATAAATAAACATATACAGTAGCCACTCCAAAATAAAGCACAAAAAGAGAAAACAAGTGCACGGGTCATAAAAATTAAAATAGAAATACTTCATCCAAAGACCAAGATGATGAAGAGCGACTCAGCATTCCAATGTTAGTGTTCAACAGCAAAAAGTTGTGTTGAAGAGAAATCCAACATTTCGGTCCAGCTACGGGACCTGCATCAGGGTGCCGCCCTGAGTATAACAATATCCTAAATTATATTAAGATTGTCTTGTCTTCTCTTCTAATCCTAATTGATGTTGTTGTCCAGCACTTTTGGGAAACTGGTTGAAGATCCCTGCAGTACAGTGTATTTATGGCATGAATAAAGAATGTAAATTTCCACCCTAACAAAAAAAATGGTCTCCTATATCTCCGATGTTTAGTGCTACTTTAAAAAATAAAGCTTATGACCCATTTCTCTATAAAATAGGTTGCATATTTTAGAAGCCTTGCTCTGTGCCTTCAATGCTGTTTTGAGCACAATCTATTTTGTAATGGTGTTTATGAATCTGCGGGTCTCAAGCACTTCACTGCAGTAAAAAATGCTTAATTAGAATTGAATACTCTAGGTCTAGTTCTTTCTGCAAAGAGCAGTTAAACCGGGAAGTCCTAGATGCTTTTTCACAGTGAAATAAAAATGTTACTTGCCAAGCACTCTTTTGCGTTTTGTTAATTAAGAAGATAATAACACTGCCTCTCTAAAAATGAGTTTTGGTTATCCCATAAACCTTTGGCTGTTAATATCTCTGAACCTTCACATAGTTTATTTCCTTCTGTACAAATTAAAGGTGCAGCAAGCCGTGCCATGAGCTAGGAAAATGCTTACATCTCTAACTGCAAATTCTTTAAACTGCTGAGCATTCTGGGTTTTAATAAACTCTGCCTCATTAGATTTGAATGACTGTCTTAACTGTTTTTCAGGAATTCCAGAAAGGAACTTAATGACATACGATTTGAGTTTACTCCTGGCAGGGGTAAGTGTGAATTGAAACTATATTTTTGGCCACACAGTAATTGCATATTGATGGCTAAATAGCAGTTGTATGGCTCATGATGGTTTCAATGAGTTCAGAAAGGTCTAATCATGTCAACTAAATGTCTAAACCCTGCCTTGCTAAATGTATCAGTGTAATGAGCAGGTGTTAGCGAACGTAATTTTAAATGGGCCTTGCTGTCTTTTTGCCATTGGTGAGATATATCGGAACAAATGGAAGGCGTACCGCTATAAACAATTACAGTACAAGTGCCAGGGGTTGACATAAATACAAAGTCCGCTTTCTCTCCAAGGTTGTTCAAATCCAATGAACAATCTCAGGACATGTTTTGAAATGTAATAGTTTTACACACCTATAAATAATGACACTTACTTCCCATTGATCACTGATTGGTCGCACAGTTTAACAGTCAAAATGAAACATCAGTCACACCTATTAATCCTGTGCTTGTCCTTTTATTCCTTGGATTTTTTTTTTTTTTTTTAAAGTCTATTGTAAAATGAAGTTAATAGTTTTGGCACAGAACCATTTACCTGGGAAATATATCTGGGGATACAAAGTTTTGAAATAATTGCAGATTAACTTGGGGTAGGATTGATGAAAACTAGTGGTTTTCTGTATGAAATAAAATCAACATATTGTATCACATGTGATATTTGATAGCATTTATTAGCTTAACTTTATTAAACCTTGGACAATTTCCTACAACTTCAGAAGATATTCTAACTTTCTACGTAAATCTTACTGCATTTCTGTTATTAATCCTTATAATCAGGTTACTTTCTTGACTTTTATTACTTAAATAATATTTTGCATTTGTTACAGCATTATAGGCATTAAACAAAATCTAATCACAAATGAAAAGCTCAATTGACAAATGCATTTCTTTTCTATATATTATAGAAAGATTAACATATTTTTTAGATTGTTATTGTCCAAATATACAATGATGGGATGTTCTACCTGTGGTGGAAAAATAATGCAAGACCATAAAGTACACTACATAATTTTTATAATATACCTAATACCTGGTATCCTTAAAACTGCCTTTCGGGAAATATTTTCAGAAGTTTTTCTTGTATTGCGTAGCGTTAGTCCCAAACCCTTGTGTAGCTGGTCTGTAGGGACTAATCTGTGACAATAATAGTACACATTTTGGAAACAAATATTCTTATATTCGATATTCTAGCTATATCTGCACATGTTTCAGCTGCCGCTGATTTATGGTCCGGCTTACAGTCTGATATTCCTTACAAAGACATTATGGCCCCTATTCAATATGTTTTTAAGATTTCAGCTTTATTCAAATAAATAAGACTATAATCTTTTCAAGCACAGGGCAGATAACTTTACAGCATATTGAATAGGGTTCCGTTTGTTGTTCTTCTGCCCTGTGTTTGGCTTTCAGTCATGCATGTACATTTAAGTATATAACATATCTTGATATAACAACCCCATCCAAAATATATCCTAAGTCAGGGGGTCTTCAGCTAGTTCTGTAAATGGGCCAGATCAGAAAACATGTAAATCGGCCACCAGCTTATTGTAAATGACGTTTAAATACATAGCAAATTACTTGAAGACTTGAAAATAATTAAATTTCAACAATTATGAAAGCATTTCTAACATATGTACCTTATATATTAACATTACTCTAATATACGAGTGAGTTTTAGTGTCAAAAAGTGCATTTAGCTGCCTAAGCAACAAGTATGAAATTAGCAAGATCAGAGAGTCCCAATGGCCACATCAAGACCACTTTTGGCTCACGAGCCGGCAGTAAAAGAGCCCTGTACCATATAATGCAGCTTTGTTCCCAAAGCAAATCTTTTTTTTTTTTTTTCCATAAAGATGAAGGTTTTTTTTGGTTTATCCATCTTATTTGACTTCATTGATTTCTATAGCAGTGCATAGCAAAAAAAAATCTATTTTTGAGTCAAGCATGGTAGATTACTGCTCTAAACCTTTCACTGCAGCGATGGAGTTCAATTATCATATGAATGTTAAACATTGCTGAGTACTGATTATTTGTGACAATCTGCAGTATTTATCAGATTACATTTATAGAACGGCCTCCTACTCTGTATCCAATATATTGTTGGCTCTTGTAACATGTCCTTGGTAACGCGGCAATCCCGTTAAATTTTCATCTTGATTTTGTTACATCATTATAATCGGGTCTCCTCCAGGGCTAAACTATGTTGTTTTTGTTTTGCTCCAGTTCCCGAGATACCTACCGGTGTTGTTACTGGTGTTTAAAGCTCCCTCCAGGTAAATCAAAATGGCCACCAAATCTCGCAGATCCCACCGGCCAATTGGATAGCTATTTAAACGCCAAGTTTAACAACTGTAAAGATCCCCGGGTCCACAGAGCTTCAAAATAACACGGTTTAGTTCTGGAGGACACCCCGTTACATTCAGTAAAACAAACAAAGGGGGTGAGGGTGGTTAGTTAGGCCAGGACTGTTGCTTTTAAGTTATCAGTAAAGAAATGTTGCTAGCTGGCTTTACTTCCTGCATATTAAAATGTTAACAGATAATAAAATAAAGTGCGCTACTAATGGATACTCTGTGAAAGGTGGAGATATATTAAAAACCACACATTATAATCTACACCTCTGTGATAGTTTGTGTTACCAACAACCTGTATTAGGGTGACGATGGCGTCTGCTGATATTGGAGTGGCTCAGCACCCCTATAGATCAGTAAAAGATGCGTTGTGCGCTATGCGCTGTTTTTTCTTGTCTTTTACTGATATTAAAATGGTTGTCTGCATATATTTATATGATGCCGCATAGTTATCTCCTCCCCGATAACCTCGCGGCCTTACCAGCAACTAAACTAGTAAGTATCTCAGGAAAGGGAGCCGGAGTAAAAATAATGTAGTTCGTAGGGATTCCACCATTTGAATTCTGTAAAAAAAAAAAAAAAAAAATCAATCGTTCAAAATGTTTTACAAAAAATAAATAGGTTTGTAAGATCGCCGGTTTAACCATCCCAGAGATTTGGTAGCCGATTGGTTTCACTTTAATGCATCTGCAACCAAGGCCATGGAGGGGAATGAACCTTTTTTTATGTCATGGTTTAACAACAATGCTGTCAGGCACTGCACGTAGCTGAATCATTCAGTTATCATCCGCTGTCCTGAAGGTATCCTTTACATGTGCCGTCTTCCCATTTCCACAGATACAGCAGATGGTGTTTCACAGGAGCTCTTCTCAGCAGGCCTCGTAGACGGCCATGATGTAGTTATAGGTAAATGACATTCCTTTCCTGGAACTATTGCATGATTACTTTAGCATTTTTATGGAAATAATTGTATTTAACCTACTTTATTTCTCAGAGGAATCCCCCAGCAGCAAACGGGACATTGGAAATGTTCTAAAACACGAAGCATAATGTATCACCTAGCACAATGAGCAATATATTTGTAATTATTGTTCCATTCTCAGTGCAGTGTTTTTTTTTTTTTGTTCCCTTAAAAGCGAGAATGTTTAAAATGTAAGTGCTTAGAGGTCCCTTAAGCAAGGAATAGGTTAATCGTCCTTTAATCCTTATTGTTTTTCTAATTTGAATTGGATTGCACTCCAGGGACATGAGGAGCAAGTGGAGAAAACTTAACATTGTATATGTAACCTTCCTTCTATATTCTGCTTTGCAAACAGACCTGTTTGCAATTTCACTGTGTCTCTCAAATGCAATAGGGGAGTCGTCAAGCTAATTGTCGGGCAGTATGTGGTTATGGGGCAAGAGTCCCAAAAACAGTGCTCAATCTCGTTCAGAACTTCAGTAGATAATAATAATCCTTATTTGGTTGTGGAGTCAGCCTATAATCATAATTAGGTATTGGACCCAGTGCTTAGTACATGAATCTATCACATATGACAAATAACATGAATGAGGGTTAACGTACCGTTACTTTGTAGGATTGCGCCCTACATGACCCTTGTGTTGCTGCACTGTTACCGGTCATCCAGTCTCAATGAAGGGAGACATACAATACTCACATATGGCTGTTCTCCTGTGCGTGCATCCACGCTCGGTGTGCAATATAACAGTGGGAGAGATCCGAAGATTTCAGCGGTGCACAGCTTGTAGAGATGAGAGACCAGCAAGGTGTAGATTAAAAAATGAAATTTTATTGAAAAAACATATGGTATGGGGGACACACTCTGACGCGTTTCGGACCTGCGTGGTCCTTAATCATAGAGCCTATGATTAAGGACCACGCAGGTCCGAAACGCGTCAGAGTGTGTCCCCCATACCATATGTTTTTTCAATAAAATTTCATTTTTTAATCTACACCTTGCTGGTCTCTCATCTCTACAAGCTGTGCACCGCTGAAATCTTCGGATCTCTCCCACTGTTATAATTGTCGGGCAGCTTGGTGTTCAATATCAATATTATGACATTACTTTCTCCAAAACAAATCTATTGTAGAACATTTATTACATTATCAATAATAGTACCATTAGGAAACGGTTTTTCATAATCCCCTTTGTGCAGAATAATAGAGTTTGTGTTCTTCTAGTACCAAACTTTTCATTTTATCAGCAAAAATACTGTATGTAAGACTGCATCTAATAAAAACAAAGGTTACATTGCTATTAGATTATTTTATTATTATGAATCAGTATATAAAATACAAATATTATTATTCATTCTATACATGAGTATTCTCGGTCAATGATCATACTTTTCATATATTGTACATATTAGAATTCTGTAGAAGGCTGCAAGAATATATTACCAACTCATGCAACTGAGGCGTTACTGTTACTTTTTATGACCTGTGTGATTCAGGGGGTTGCTTATTTTATTATTATACTGTACGAAAGCACTTCCGCACTGAAGAGATTTAATAATAACAAATTAACACTCACTAAATAAAGACTCTTGGTCTGTGAAAATGTCTTTGCGCTTCTGTACCATCTTATCTTTTCTGTTGTTACATACTGTACCTTGATAGGACAGTAAGTAAGAAATAAGACATGTATTAGGTATCTGCGTTATCTGACCTGCTACCATATATAAACCCATTTATACACAGAGCATACTCACTAACATTTACATATAGTACCAAAGATTTGCCACTGTCAGACAATACAAGGTACTTGATAGAAAGAAAAAAACATTGTGTGTAATTTGTATGTCCTGGAACATTTAGGGCAATGTTTACGAAGCCTTAATGCCATTAGACAACTCCCGTGAATGGACTATAATGGGTCTTCCAGACTGCTTAGCTAATATGGGTCTAAGTTGCTATTGAGTCAACTGGAAGAATTTCATATTGAAAGTTGCACGGGTTTTTGGAACGTGAATGGGGGCGTTTGAGAATCTAAACAAAAACTGTGTGGTTGGATTCTACAGACATTGTATTGTTTTTGCTATAAAATATGAATCTGTTTCTGTATTCTGGAGTTGGGATTCCATGGGTAATTTTTAATTTACATTTTTTTTTATGATACTGTATATCAGTTCTACAAACAGAAGGTTTTTTTCCATTACTGTTCAATTCTTATTTTATTGAGTTTGAACCAAAGTTATTTTGAAATTGCCAGAAACCATTTAATTTCACAGCAGTTTGTAAAACCTGCCACGGTGCTCATTTTTACCTTATTTGTTACCTTTCTTTTTATTCCCAGTAAAGAGTATACAACAAATACATAATGTAAACCGAGCAGTCAAAAAAAGTACATTAAAATGTATTTCCTTATAAATGTGTTAGCTGGCCCTTGCTATGCTAAGTATGAACAAGCCTGCAGATAAATTGATGTTATATTTGATAGAACGTTTAAACGTTTCTAGTTTAATGTTAAATTGTAGTTGCTAATTATTGTTAGTCTACTGCAGGTGGCAAGGCATTGTAGGAAATAGATATGGATGCATTTATTTGCCTGCTAAGCCTACTTTTAACAGGTAAGATGGATATACCCAATGTTGCCTGTCTTAATGTTCTAATTTCAGGGTTTGTAGATAAGGAATGAGGTCATCCAGTACTCTATGATGTCAGCCTGAGGTGGCCAGCTGTAGATAACTGTGTAGATACGATTGAATAGAGTAGAACTAAATAGTAAAACACAATTAATGTGGAGTCCAGAGGCTTCCTTCCTGGCAATGCAATATTTGTTTATACTAATTGTGACAATATTCAGATTTGCATTTACTTGCCAATAAACAAAACATCATTGAAAATACACCACTTGTTATCAACAAACTTGTTACTACTGTACCTGCTATAATACAACAGTGTGGCGATAACAACCTAATATTATACAATATATTACAATTTAGAGAACTAAAATGCATAGAATAAAAAATAATACACACGTGACCAACCATTAGACGTCCAAAAAAGTGCAACTACTCTCAAAAGTATTCAAGGATAAACAGTGCACAATTAAAAAGTGCAAAACCACAAAAATAAAGGTTATATTTATCACAAATATCAGTGTTATATCTACCCTAATTCTTGCTGCCTGACTTAAAACCCTCCCCAAGAAAATACAAATTAAAAAATGTAAAATTAATCTTTTAGTGCATTGAAAAAGAGAGAGGAAAAAAAAACAGACGGGGGGAAGTTAAAAAATAGGCTGAGATCCACAAAGGGCGCCAAGCTTTACCATCCTTTTGTGGATCTGGTTCACAGTGTAGGATGTTTAAAAAAATAAAATGAAATAAAATGCTGTATGCACTCACAAATTGGATTCTTTTTAGTAGCTTTTCACTGGGTACTGTAGAGTCAACACTTTCTACTTAGCGTCCGGATGCTTAGACCAAATATCCCAAGGTTTATATGGCAATGGCATAGGACATATGCAGGGCCGCCAACAGAAATCATGGGGCCCGGGACAATTGAAAGGAGCAGAGCCCTCCCCCCCCCCAACCCATAGCGCACCCCTCCCCCCCAAACCCATAGCGCACCTACCACGAAAAAATATCTTTTAGCGCGCAACTTTTACTTAACTGTTTTCTTATTATGATACAGAAAAAAACATTACAATGCAACCTGTTTATTTTTATATTTTCAACAAAAGACATGTGCCTGTCTGTCTGGGTGAGTGAGTGGGTGAATGACGGTGGGTGGGAGACAGTGAATGACGGTGGGTGGGAGACAGTGAATGACGGTGGGTGACAGTGACTGGGTGGGTGGGTGAGTGACTGGGTGGGTGAGTGAGTGACTGGGTGGGTGAGTGAGTGACTGGGTGGGTGAGTGAGTGACTGGGTGGGTGGGTGAGTGACTGGGTGGGTGAGTGAGTGACTGGGTGGGTGGGTGACTGGGTGGGTGAGTGAGGGACTGGGTGGGTGAGTGAGGGACTGGGTGGGTGAGTGAAGGACTGGGTGGGTGAGTGAGGGACTGGGTGGGTGAGTGAGGGATTGGGTGAGTGAGTGGCTGGGTGATTGATTGGGTGGGTGGGTGACGGTGGGTGGGTTACTTACCTTGACTGGTGGGTGCTGCTTCCTTGCCGCCAGACACTTCCTCCTATTGCCCCCGATATCACCGGCAGCTGCCAGGGGCGGGAAGGGGGCTCAGGGGGGGGGGTGCGGGAGGTGGGCGGCTGGGGGGTAGGGGGTGAGGCGGACTAGGGCAGGAGGCACGCGAGGGGGAAGCTGAGTTGGCGCTTCCCCCTCCGTATCAAGTTGGGAGCGGGGGGCTGGGTTGCATGTGCGGGGGTTGTGCACGTGCGCGGCGATTCCCCCTCCGTCCCACGTGGGCAGCGGGGAGGCTGGGTTGCACGCGCGGGGCCTGTCTTGGCGCTTCCCCCTCTGTTCCACGTGGGGAGCTGGTTGCGCGCGCAGGGCATGTCTTGGCACTTCCCCCTCCGTCCCACGTGGGGAGAGGGCCCAAAGGCAGCAGGCAGGACACCCTGCTTGCAAGAAAGTTTGTAAGAATGCTCAAATACCCTGCTTAAATAAGATCATTCGGTCGCAAAACATAGGGAGGTGTATGCCATAAAGTGAGTAAGTCCTTATTTAAAGGTATAAGCCATATTCCCTGAAAACTGACGATGAATGAGGAACTCACCACAAACAATTTCATTGGGGGCTAGTGAGGCATAAAGCCCAATTACTCACGGACACCTCCTTGTAGTGGATGATGTGCTGCTGTTGAAGATCCAGAGTAAAACGAAAGAAGAGAGCACCATCGATGACTGAAGTCAGGAGGGGATCCAAATAACAATTCTTTATTGGAGTAAAAGTACAGGAACACCTCCTACGCGTTTCGAACAAAGGTTCTCCTTGATAAAGAACCTTTGTTCGAAACACGTAGGAGGTGTTCCTGTGCTTTTACCCCAATAAAGAATTGTTATTTGGATCCCCTCCTGACACCAGTCATCGATGGTGCTCTCTTCTTTCGTTTTACTCAGGACACCCTGCTTGCCCTGCGCATGTGCGGGGACCACGAGAATCGCCGCCATTTAAAAAAAAAATGTAATTAACTGGCGCCCGGCCGAGCAGGGGGCCCGGGCCCCCCTGACTCACGTGGCCCGGGACGCCATTATCCTTTGTCCCCCACTGTCCCCCCTGGACATATGGCAGAGTTCAATAGAGCAAAAAACATTTATTGACCAATTCATAAACGATAAGAGATACACTTACATAACCCTTCTTGGGTGATAGACATATAATAATTGGCACTCTGCATAGTTTCCAGTTCATCGGTTACCCTCCGATTGCCACTTATTATATGCCTTTTACCGAAGAAGGGTTATGTGAGTGTATATCTTAACTTTCATGAATTGCTCAATCATTTTTTTTATTGCACTCTTCTTTTTTCCTCTATGTTCTTTCTCCCCATACTGTATGTACCTCGGGATATTTGCTCTAAGGATCCAGACGCTGAGGAGAAAATGTTGACTTTACCTTGTGAAAAGCTACTAGCAAGAATTCAATTTGTGAGTGCATATCTCACCATATTTGTTATTTCATTGTATTTTTAAAAGCATACTACGCTATTTTTTTCTTCTCTCTTGTGCCATAAGACTACTTTTTAATCCTAGTTACTCGCTGCACTTAGTTAATACAATTGAACTCACAATTCATTTTACATTTCTCTCTTGAATTTCACCAGATGTCATAACCATTTTGAAACATATCGGTACTGGTATATTTAACATTTTACTTTGTTTGCTTAACCAATAATACATTGGTATCTATATGTCTGATTCTCGGATGCTTTGTTGATGCAGAAGCTGACAACAACTGCAGAAGTTGCAGCCAATTAAATTTGCACCTTGTGGACGGACGTTCACAGAGGTACACAATTGGAGTCGTTATAATGTGAAATTATTATAGGCTTTATTGTGCCTTTTCCTTTTCATCAGGAAATTATCCAAACACAGGGAGGAACAAAGCTTCCATTCACTTGGGAGTATTTCTAATGAAATCCTTGCAATTAGTTCACATCTCCATTAGTTAAGCATTTCTCCCATCCCAAACACATAGCATGAAAATAAGCAGATATAAGCAGTCTCTTAATAATGAAAGTCTTATCTGTTTATCAGCTGTAGAGTAAGCTTCTCTGCTCTCCTGGAACCGCACCCGTGCGTGCACAGAAAAATATCAGCATCCAGGTTTAGAAGTCTTATTGGGTGTCTTGCAATCAGCTCTGCTGTGTGGCTGTCAGAACTCAAGACATTGTGGTGTCTCCAAAGGTCAGCTCTCAGTCAGAACTAAAGAGAGTCACTTCCTGTCTCAAAGGCAGGCTTTTTGTAAACAATCTAATCAGGCAGGTGGTGTTTAGTAATTAACTACCACACTGCTAGATTAAAAGAGCATTACTGAACAGGGATAAGTCCCCTGTTACACACCTGCATTACGATGTCAATTGTCTCTACATAGCACCAATTTTCTGCCTACTCTGCAGAATTCTGAAGGGATCTCGTTTAAAAAGAGTTCTTAGGTATAAAATATATAAATATTTTTTTATTTAGTTTAGAGCTTCTGTCACAAAGTAAAGAGAATTGTTTCACAAATGCGAAGTTCAAATATTGCATAGTATCTACACATTGTCCAAAACACTGAAATAGGATATTTGTCACAATGTACAAGATAGCAGTACTGTAATTGGTAGGTCTGTACAAAGGTCATGGTGGGAAGTTTCAACCCAATCTTTTAATGCAGTAGTGCTTGAAATATCATACGTGAGACATAAATTGGGCTCAAGGTTTCTGTATATTAATATCGGTCTGCACAGACATACAGTAATGGTAATACTGTATATATAAAAAAAAATTCTTTAAGAGATACACTTTATTCACCATCTCATTTCTTTCTTGTGCTTAAACAAACCGTGTCAAAAATCTTTTCTGTATCTTGGTAGAACCAGTAGCCTTTTTAAAAATACTCTACTGCAGGGGTGAGCAACTCTAGTCCTCACGGGCACCTAAACGGTCAGGTTTCAGTACACTTACCCACGTACCCACTTACTTATATACCCCCCAAAACAATTGTCTATTCATGTGGAGAGATGCCTGTAACCACACTTGAAGTACCTGGGAAATAAGCCAATTTAAATATGCAAATTAGCTGACTGCAAATGTTAACTTTTTATTGAAATTCAAGTAAAACATAGGTGAACTCAATTTAGCCAGGGTTGGCATATTTCTATTCTAAGGTTTTTAATCATTTAAAGATTCACTGTGTACATTATGAGCCAGATGCACCAAGCTCCATTAGTCTATTTAAGCTACATAACGCATATACACTAAAGCAGCAGTGCGCAAACTGGGGGGGGGGGGGGCGCGAGACTGAGTGCGAGGGGGCGCGGGGTTTACAGAGGCCCTGCGCGCTTCTTGAAGGCACTTAAATTAAGTGCTGGGGGAGCTGCAGGGCCTCTGTGTACCTAACTTACCTTGGCTCCAGCGGCTTCTCACACGCGTCGCCATGGGTTAGACTTGTGCATGTTGATTAGTGAAGAAAAGTGAAGAGGCGTTCAGAGGAACGAGTGCAGGAATGCAGCATGTGCGTGTTGGAATTTAGCCAGGGTCTGGGGTTAGAAGGATGAGAACAACAGAGAGAAAGAGGGGCATCTAGGTCAAGAGTGGATGACATGGCAGAGTTGTAGTTCCTGACTAGGTTGTCCGGGTCTGGAGCAGAGCTGAGAGAGGAGACAGAGGAGCGTAAAGTGGAATCAAAAGCTGGTAGGTTAATAGAACGCGGGTCTCTGCATAAATAAGAGGCAGATGGAGGTGGAGAAGAGGAGAAGTGAGAGAGAGAAAATGAGATGAGGTTATGGTCAGAGAGAGGAAAGGGGGAAATGGAGAAATCAGAGAGAGAAACGTTTTTAGTGAAAACCAGGTCTAGGTAGTGGCCATCTTTGTGGATGCTGGCTTCAGTCCACTGTTGAAGGCCAAAAGAAGAGGTTAGAGAGAGAAAATGGTTTGTTGAATGCTAGAGCTACTGCCCAGAATGGTAGGGTTGTTGGGTTCTAATCCTGTTGGGTCTAACACAGGAATCCCCTGCACCACAAAGTCTTTAAACTGATTTATTTTATGGATTTATTTTATGGGTATATTTTAGGATGTGTGACTCATTTAAATATACTTTCTATAGACATTAGCATATCTCCCAGGGTACCTCCGGTATGTTCATTTTTAAGCACAGACATTTCTCCTTAATTTATTTGGAGGGAAGTTTAAGGGGACATATATACAACTGGTGATACTATTAAGTTAGGTAGTCCTCCCCCTTTAGAAATGGATAAAGTTTCTGAATCCAATGAATGGACCCCTATGTGTAAATTGTTCTGTATTTATAATGAAATGAAAAAGTTGTGAATTATTCATTCATTTTGTGCAAAAATACCACAGAGTAGATATTTATTGAATCCAGGCGACTTACCTCAGCAGGGAGCATACAATGACAAAATGTGCAAGTCCAGATGGTTACTCCAATTAAGGCTTTTGTATTCCTGTCTCAGAACTTTTAAGTTCAAAATAGCAAAAGCAAACTGTGAGAATTCATTGTCAAACTCAAAGAAACTTGTGCCCACTCTAATTATAAAAGTAGCAGATTGCTTAAAGTAATATTCTTGGCTTCATGTTTACCATTATACCTAGCTATAAGTGTTGTAGTATATATATTGTAGATAATTAATACTGTACAGTATGTGGAAAGGCCTTAATCTTACCTTGATCCATGACTTGTTTTGCTGTGGCTGATGTGTAAAAATGATTGAATAAGTGTCTGACAATTATGAACATTAATACATTTTATATACTGTAATACACATGCAGGTATCGAACCCAGGACCTTTCATATGCTAGTACCAATTCCCTACCTGCTGCGCCACAGGATTGGTGTGATAAAACAGACTCTATAGATATACTTAACATCTCCTATACAGTATGTTACGTTTGTTTCTAGAGTCTGTGACATCACACAAACCCTGTGTCTTGCAGGTAGAGAA
Organism: Ascaphus truei; assembly: GCF_040206685.1. Lineage (NCBI taxonomy): Eukaryota > Metazoa > Chordata > Amphibia > Anura > Ascaphidae > Ascaphus > Ascaphus truei. The sequence goes on from NC_134489.1 coordinate 77,828,865, forward strand.
TTGGTACTAGCATATGAAAGGTCCTGGGTTCGATTCCTGTATGATATGGTATAATGTATGAATTATGAATTATTATTCAAATTAAAAAAATGCAGGGGCTGGGGGCGGGGCTAGGTGGCAATGAACTTTTTTGGTTGGGCGAATAGCTTTTTGGGTTATTTGTTAAGTCGTGTGTGTGTGTGTGTGTGTATATATATATATATTACAGTGTTCGACAAACCTATACATTTGCTCGCCCCGGGCGAGTGGATTTAACCCCCGGGCGAGTAAATATTGGCCCAAGCAGCACACGTTTGGTACTAGGTGGCGAGTAGATTTTTTTGTGTGGCGAGTAGATTTTTTGGTGATTTGTCAACCACTGTTTATATATATATATATATATATATATATATATATATATATATATATATATATATATGGTCCTGCTAGAGGACTAGGGAAGAGCAGGGACTGCTGTGGGGGCCCTTGACCCGTAGTGAAGGTCCAGGGACCATTCTAAGTTTGGAGACCAGATCAGTGACTGTATTGGACAGGAACTGCCTTGATACAGTGTGCGCAGAAGAATAAAACCGGTTCCAGTTATCTATACCTCCCGCCTGGTGTGTAATCTTTCTGGGGGGAAGAGGAAACCGTTCATCTGGAGCCTATATCAGATGGAGGTGCTGTGTACCATGGAGTTAATGTCAGGTATACACCCCAGAAGCCGGTCCTGCATACGACTCCTCCACAACTCCTGCTGGATGGGTAAAGAATGTATGCATACTCTGTTGGCGCCTTCTTCTCTGCATCCTTCTCTCTTGAAGTCGTTAGTCCATGCGTATGCATAGGGCCATGAGATCCTCTAATCCCGCGGGGTGTTCTTGAGCAGGGGTTGGCCCTCGGACAACCTTTGCCAGAATGCTGCCGTCAAGGCCTCATCATTCCAGCCGGTCTCGGCAGCTATGGTACGAAATTCGACCGGGCCACAGTACGGTCTCCCTGTGAAATATTTAAGAGAGTTGAAGCTGCAGTTACCTTGCGCCCTGGGGTATCAAAGACTCTCTGGTGAACCGGTTAAGGTCGGAGGTCAGGTCCGATCTTTGCTCCCAGATAGGTGAGCCCCATACCAGGGCGTCGCCCGTCAATAGTGAGACGATGTATTCCACCTTAGAGCGTTGAGAAGGAAAGTGAGATGGTAATAGTTCAAAGTGTATGGAACACTGATTTAGAATCCCTGACAGCCCAAAGGATCATCTCCATAGCGGTTAGGGGTAGGGAAACGTGGCTCCGAAGCCGGGGTCAATGGGGCGGGAGCAGGAAGAGAAGCTGCTTGAGTACCAGTGGAAGGAGAGAGGCCTCTAATCTGGTCACTCACGGTGTGTAGAGAGCGTTGGAGCAGATTAATTAGCTGATCATTTTGTACCAGACATCTCTCCACTTGTTTGGACATGCCGTTGTGTTCATATATTCATCGATCCACCTCAGCGGGGTCCATGTTTGTAGGGCTGAGCATATTGTAACGTGTGCTCACCACAAACTGGACTAGACTACAAGGCTGAGGTGGGGATGTGTATAACCACCGCCGTACAACCACGAGACCAGGTCCGGATTGCGAAGTCAGGGTTGTGTAGCCGGGTCAGGAAAGGAGAATACAGGTAGGTCGTGGTACTTACCGTAGTCAGGGATTGGAGAGAAGAGTGGTCGTAATCCGTAGCTGTGGTCGAGGAGAAGAGAGAGCAGGAGTCCAGAAGTAAGCCGAGGTCCAGGGATACAGAAGAGAGAAGTCCAGGTACGAGCAGGGGTCACAACGAAGGTCAGGCAAGGCACAGCAACAGGCAACGATCAGTAAGCAGCAAGCACGATACACAAACAATAGTTTATGCGCAGCAACCAGCAGAGGGCTGCCTGGGCATAAAAAGGAATAGGAGCCAATAGGGAGGTAGCAGGGGTAGTGATATCACATGTAGGCTGTGAGCCGATAGGAGGAGCTTGAATGGTTATCAGGTGAGAGACAGCTGAGTTTGGTCTTGTCATTACCTGCCGCACGGCGTGCGTGTGCAGGAGGGGTGTGGCGTGAGGAGACTGCATCGTCGACGAGGCTGTCTGCCGTGTTTACGTCACGAGAACGAGGACCCGAGATCTCCCTACTAGTGCGGCGTGTACGCGCAGACAGGATTCTGCGCGTCCCTGGTGTTGGTGCGTGATGCGTCCGTGGGGCGAGATTTAGCTGCGATCCTGACAGGTAACTGGAATGGACATGGGGACAGATTGGTAGAATTTGCAGAATGTGAAAACTTCATCATGAATTCATTCTTCAAGAAGAATCCAAATAGAAAACGGACATGAAATGGAGACAAGAAGGAAATTGACTATATCCTAATTAATAAAAAAGACACGTGATTGAAGACTGCACAGTCCTTAACCGTTTTGACATAAGGAGTGATCACCAATTGGTTTACTGCAGATTACATCTGAATGTGAAGTTGGAAAGAAGAAAACTGATTAAAAAGACGCAACGAAAAACAATCAACATGAATAACCTAAAGAATAATAGCAGAGAATTTAAATCTAGAACTGAAAAGCCAACTCCAAAATGCTTTAACAAACGATCATTAAGAACTTCTGAGGATTGTAGTTGAAAGCAAAGACAAAAAAGGGAAATCGCTAACAAAAAACAGGATAAGAAAATATCCGATGAGACAAAACTATTAATGAGGAGACAACAAGAAATGAAGCAATCCCAGGATACAAGAATAAGAATTTAATATGTAGAGTTGTGCAAGACAATCTGCAAACGAATGAACGGAAGATGTGAGAACATTTTTACCATGATATGGCATAGAATACTATTTATGATAACAAAAGCTTAAAGAAGTCAAAGCCGTAACTTATGCTTGAGAGGAAGCAAATTATTACACTCAAACAAGACGATGGATCAACAATAAAAGACCGTGCACTTATCTTAAAGCGGGTTGAGGACTTCTACATAAAATTTTACATGAACACAGATAACACGGGGCATAATCCAGAAGAGGATAAGCAAAAAGAAACCACCAATGATGTACCATGCATCCTTCCAGAAGAAGTGGCAAAAGCAATAACATTCTTGAAGAATGGGAAGGCTCCCGGGGAAGAGAATTACAACTGAAATCATGAAAGATGCTGGGGAAGAAATAGAAAAGAAAATTTTGTAAAACTCTTTACATGCTGCCTGAAGAACAGGAAAATTTCACAGCAATGGAGTAATGTCATAGTTATCCTGATACACCAAAAGACGACAAAGAAGGCCTCAAGAACTGCATACAAATCAGTCTATTTCCAATAACACTTTTTTATAACAGTGATTATAATCGACTACAGCAGCCCCTGGACTTTCTCCAACCTAAACAGCAAGCAGAATTTTGCGTTCGATACAACATAATGGACCACATCCAAGTCGTACAAAAAGTGATTTCTCGAAGGATTGAAAATGATTTACCACTCCTTTTCGAATTCGTGAATTACAAAAAAGCATTTTATTTTATCTACACCTCAGTGGTTCTAAATGCATTAAGAAGACAAAGTGTTCAAGAAGCGTACATTGATATTATAAAGAATATTTAAGAGAATGTCACCAAAGCTTTTCACTGCAACACTTAGAGAATTGTTCAAAACATTAGATTGGAAAGAAAAAGGAGTCAAAATCAACAGTGAATATTTGAGTCACCTACGATTTGCAGATGACATTGTTATTTTGCCACACGTCCAGAAGGCTTGCAGCAACAAATTGGAGAACTCGCCAAAACAAATAATGCGAGCCTCCATATGAATCTCAGCAGGACCAAAGTGGTGTTCAACAAATGTGTCAAGTCACCAAAGATCGAAATAAATGGAATAGAATTAGAAGTAATTCGAAGACTAGGTCTACCATGACTGGAAAAATAAAGGTTGATGGCAACCTTTCGAATGAAAGCAATAGGAGAAGGAAAATGAGATTGAGCACATTTGGAAGAAACAAGACAATATTTCAAGGGAACCTCCCACTGTGCCTCATTTCTGCCCATGCTCACGTTTGGATGTGAAATTTGGACCCTGAATATGAAGATAACACACAAGCTTCAGACAACGCAAAGAGGTATGGAGAGATGTAAGCTGGGTATTACTCAAAGAGAAAGGAAAAAGAATGAGTTCAAAACCAAACAAAAAAGTCTGTGACATCATCACAAGGGTGAAGAAATGAAAATGGCATTGGGGCGGACATTAGGCAAGAAGAAATTACCATTGTTGGACAAAGATTGTACTCAACTGAATTCCAAGAGAGACTGAAAGACCAAGATGACAACCGAAAGCAAGATGGGAGGATGAAATCAGAAAATTTGTACTGGGGTAGTACCTGGAAGATCATAAGGCAGGCCTTAATCCAGCAGTGGAACAACAAAGGCGGAAGATGATGATATATCTACACATATACATTTATAGATACACACTGTACATACTGTATAATAAGTGTAAAGGTGTTTTCCTTTTACAACACTATTTCATGTTGCTACTGAAAGTACTAAGGTACCTTTAAACTATGAAATATGTTAGCTGTAATTACAGTAGAGGCAACTCTTATTCGAACAAAAACCAGTGGCAATTCCCCAAAAAACCCAGGAAACACCCAGGTACATTCTGAATACATGCCTTAAACTTTCCTTAAACTAGCCCCAGCATTTCTGCATTGATTAATGGCCTATCAGATTAACAGCGGGGGTCCCTGACAGTCCCATTCAAACTGAATTGGACTACCAGGGATCCCTGCTGTGTTAATCCTATGGGTCGTTAGTCAATGCAGAAATACCTTAAACGTGCCTCAAACTAGCCCAGAACATACCCAGCACATACCCAGCACATACCCAGCACATACCCAGCACATACCCAGAATGTAACCCGGCTAGTTTACGGCAAATGTTAGAATAAACGTTGCCTCTACTGTAACATGTCTTTCCCTTTATTTGGTTAGTTGAACTAATTTGTTGTTTGTTGGTAAATAACTTTGAAGCAGAAAAACACTTGATATGTATTGCAAGCTCCTGCAGTGTGAAGGGGATTAATTTTTCAACCTGCATGAGCGATGCAGTACAATTTTACTTTCTTTTAATGATATCATTAATATCTGGTTAAAGAACATAATATGTGTGCCTCCTGTTAGATGAATAAAGCTTTGGTCTGCAGGTTTTAAAAGCAATCTAATTTAAGATCAAGAGATACAAGTTTCTCTACCCTTGGGTTAGACATACTACAGTTGGCAGGGAATCACTGATTTTGAGTTTATCCTACAGTATCTAGTTATAGAGAATAAAGGATGTATTTAGAGATGTGCACACTTTTTGTGCTCTTAAACGAGCAGGACCTCCATTTTTTTGGGGGGGTGGGGGGGTGGTTTAAACCACAACTTTTTTACAGATAGGAAGCAGAGGTTCTCCCGAGCAGAACCTCTCTAATTTCAAGTCCGATGATCACCCTGCATCCGGATATACTTACCTGAGAAGATGCTATTGGTAGCATCTTCTCCAGAGCAAACAAAATGGCGTGTAAATCTCCAGCGTTACGTCGGCTAATTACTATTCCTGCATGATTAGACAAACATGGTGGACCAATTATATCTTGTCCAATACACTATCACACTGTTTGTGATGCTATTGATAGGGTATGTGTGTTCTTTTGAGCATACAGTAGGGCCCTTTTGTTGAGTAGTAAAGTGGCCAAAATGATTGCATTGGCATGCTGCCTTATACCTATGTAAAGTGTAAGGGCTTTCGGAGTGACAAAAATCTGATGAAAAACAAAAAGAACGATTCCTGCGCTCCTACCACTTAGGCTAAAATAAAATAATAATCTCATGAAAAAGGGTTATTTTGTTAAACCCTTTGGCCAAAGCATTTATAAGCCTGCATGCCACGACAAGGCATAACCGTATACAGTAACCTACACTAAATATATGTAATAGTTGTCCCATGGACTAGTAAACAAATGTGTGAAAGCCCTGAAGGGGTTAAATAAACATAAGCTTATGTGAATAGTGCAATTAAAATCTGGCTGAAGCCAGTCTTAGGTCTAGGACATAGTGAAATCAGCGTCGCTGAGGCGGGCTGAGCCGCGCTGAACAGATGCACAAAGCCCCTGAATCTGTAATCAGCGCGGCTATAGTTTCTTCCTCCGCATGCGCGCTGATGCGTGCGGAGGCTGAGAAACTTTCCCGAGACAGGCAAGTTTGAAATTTGCCGCTCCGGGAAGCGGAGGAGCGGTCACGTGACCGCTCCCATCCAATGGGGCTGCAGCCGGCCCGGCATTTTAGCTACAGAGCCACCAGACCAGACAGAGGCAGCACAGATGTGTGTGTGTGTGTGTGTGTGTGTGTGTGTGTGTGTGTGTGTGTGTGTGTGTGTGTGTGTGTGTGTGTGTGTGTGTGTCACTGTGTGTGTCTGTGTGTCACTGTGTGTGTGTGTGTCACTGTATGTGTCACTGTGTGTGTATGTGTCACTGTGTGTATGTGTGTCACTGTGTGTGTGTGTCACTGTGTGTGTGTGTGTGTGTGTGTGTGTGTGTGTGTGTGTGTGTGTGTCACTGTGTGTGTGATTTATGTATGTGTGTGAATATATTTATCAAAGTTGCACAATGTTAATAAATAATTTATTCTCAGAACATGTCTTTTTTTTTTCATTTTAAAAATATTATATAATATACACACACACACACACACACACACACACACATATACACACACACAGGTTCCCCAGTGACACACAAACACACAGACCACTTCAAAGTGACACACACTGTTACCCAATGACGCACACACACACACACACACACACTGACAGCTACCAAGTGACACACACACAAAGTGATACCCGCCTCCCAAGCGCGCTTGCTGTCTCCTCTGCCAGGACAGCAAAAAGCTCCTGGTAGAGCGAGCGGCAGCAAGCAACAGCGAGCAGCAGCACCAAAGTCTTTACTATGTCCCAGGCCTTATAGTTACCTTACTGAGAGGCAAAATGTGGGTGCACATATTCCCTTATGACTATAATAAAACTTACACATATTTCTCTCTGTCCGTCTTATACATTCACCTACTCTTCAATAGAGGGTGATGTCCAGACTGACACTAGAGTGTATTATACCTGCACTAATTGGAAATTTGGTAGGGGCTCAGTCAAAATCTGCTGAGCCTTGCTGGAAAATACCCAGCATCTGTACCAAGAAGTTGTAGTAATGGGTTGGGTTCTTGATAGGACACAGTAAAAGGACAGACATGTTGACGCACATCGCGGAGGGGATCATGTGACTTTTACCACCCATTGAGTGTGCTTGCCTCCTGTTTGGCATAGGGGATGCTATGTTGTAGCCGGTGGTGGCAGTACTGTTGCTAAAAGTAAGGTAGTCAGCAGTGGTACTTACAGGAATCATGCTAACCTATGTTTGCAGGGTTTTGTTCCGAAAGCCCAAAAAGCACTTGATGTTTTTAGTATTTTATTACAGGTGTTATTGAGCCTTGAGTGCGGGCTAAAGTTCAGAAATGATGGAATCAATCTGTTGGAAGCATTCGATCAGGACAACCTGATTTCACATTCTCTTGCGATCCCGTCCATGTCATATCACCATCAGTACCCACCAGTCTACACCATCCACCACCAATCAACACCATTGCTAGTTGCCAACTTTCCAGGGGCATCAATTCCATTTTATTTTGTTTGCACCATTTTGTGGGGATACAAACAAACGAGCACTGTAACTATGTAATATGAGACTCATCCAGATTCAATAATATTTTTTAAAAGGTCTGCATCACACATAAGCCAGCCTATTATACTGCAGACCGCAAAAGCGGTTTGTCTATTGTTTGGAAAAGGGATTATATTGGCAGAAAGGTGCACATCCACAAATAATCACCAATAATAGATTGATCAACCCCTAGTGTAAAAGGTAATTATTACTAATTCAAGTATGGGGATGCTCCACAGAAGGTATATAATCAGATAATGTATATAACTACATAAACCCAGTCAGAAAGACTGGGAGATAGAAGAGAAACTTTCAATACACACAAAAATGGTCAGTAATAATCAGAAAAATAAGTAATTTAATGTATCAAAGAAGAAAAACAGGATGGCGTGCAAGTTAAAATAAGTGAAGACACTATTACCAGAAGTGAGATATCTGGATATATATATATATAGCGGTCCTCGGTTCCACAGAAAGAGAGCGCATAATAAAATGGTGCCGTGCGAGGACATACCAGCATCTGCAGCTCTCCCTGCTTCATCAGGCTGCGTCCACGTGTGCAGCACTTACGTAGACTTTTGAACTCAGAGGAGAGTCACATCTCACACACGCACACACACGCACACACACGCACACACACGCACACACACGCACACACACGCACACACACTTTATATAATACACATGCAGGAATCAAACTCAGGACATTTCAAATGCTAGTACCAATTCCCTACCTGCTACGCCACAGGATTAGTGTGATAAAACAGACTCTATAAATATACTTATCATCTACAGAAAGTGAATCCCTGCGCTTCTCCCTTTGGGATAGCAATAAATATATATATATAAATATATTAAGGTTATGGTGGGTAAAAAAAGTGACAAAAACCCTCCACAGTAAAGCATAAAGCAACTGTAAATATGACTGTATATTCATTTGCATGTTTTAGACAGGTCTGCAACCCTGTCTTTCACCATTATCGCCCAGCACACAGGTTAGTTCATGTAATGTGAGCTTGAGATAAAAGGTGGCACTGTGTGCTCATTTGCATGTCATTTCCCAGAATCCCTTGCTGCAGTGGAAGTGCTGTGTGCTGGGCGATAATGGTGAAAGACAGGGTTGCAGACCTGTCTAAAACATGCAAATGAATTTACAGTAATATTTACAGTTGCTTTATATATATATATATATATATATATATATATATAGTGTAAAAATCTATAAGATAAAGTAGACTTTTGGTTTACATCCTTTGATCAAATAAGGCCAAGCCTGCTAACCACGTCAAGGTAAGTCTCTCTATAGCAGGTCCCTACGCTTAATGCATACTAATGTTATGTGAAATGAACCCAGAACCTGGTATATATGTTAACTGTCCTCTGTGTCATCCCACAAACTCTGTGGCTTGCAGGTAGATAATTGGTACTAGCATAGTCCTTGGTACGATTCCTGTATGATATGGTATAATTTATAAATTATTATTATATATAATAATTTATAAAATAAAATGATAAATTATACATTATACTGTAATTAAAATCGCACTATAACGGGGTTGAGCTGTGTATATATATATATATATATATATATATATATATATTATTATATGGGGAAAGACAGGGTTGCAGACCTGTCTAAGACATGCAAATGAACATACAGTAATATTTACAGTTGCTTTATATATATATATATATATATATATATAACAAAATGTAAGCACTTGCTCAATGTATCCACTTGATAAAATAATGAAATATTAAAACTAACCCAGTGTAAGCCTGAATCCACGCTGCCGCTGAGCTCGCTCATGCTTGGAGAGCAGTGATGTCACCAGCTCTCCAAGCATGAGCGATTGCTGTCCTGCAACATTTTTAGAGCAGGAGTGAGGGGGCGTGGCTATTAGGGGAGGGGGCGTGTCATTGGCTGAATAGGGGCTGTGTGTGTGTGTGTGTGTGTCTGTCCATTTTCTCTCTACCCCCTTCCCTCCTCTCTCCCTTCTCTCTTTCCCCCATTGCTCTCTCTCTCTCCCCTTCCCTCCTCTCTCTCCCTTTCCTCCTCTCGTTTCTCTCCCCCATTGTTCACCCTTCCCCTCTCTCCCCCTTCTCTCCTTTCTCCCCCCTTCTCTCTTTTCTCCCCCCCCTTCTCTCCTCTCTCCCTTTCCTCCTCTCGTTTCTCTCCCCCCTTGCTCTCCCTTCCCCTCTCTCCTTTCTCCCCCCCTTCTCTCCTTTCTCCCCCCTTTCTCTCCTATCTCCCCCCCTTCTCCCCTTTCTCCCCCTTTTCTCCTTTCTCCCCCCCTTCTCTCCTTTCTCCCCCCCTTCTCTCCTTTCTCCTCCCCTTCTCTCCTTTCTCCCCCCCTTGTCTCCTTCCCCCCCTCACGTCGTTTGCCCCTCCCACACCACACCACTTTGTTTGCCCCCCCACACCACTGTTTGCCCCCCCCACACCACACCAGTTTGCCCCCACACCACACCACTGTTTGCCCCCCCACACCAGTCCGTTTTGCCCCCACACCACACCAGTCCGTTTTGCCCCCCCACACCACACCAGTCCGTTTTGCCCCCCCCTACCACAGCAGTCCGTTTTGCCCCCCCACACCACAGCAGTCCGTTTCGCCCCCCCACCAGTCCGTTTTGCCCCCCCCCACACCACAGCAGTCCATTTTGCCCTCCCCCCAACACAGCAGTCAGTTTAGCCCCCCCCCACACCAGTCCGTTTTGCCCCCCCCACACCACAGCAGTCCGTTTTGCCCCCACACCCACACCACAGAAGTCTGTTTTGCCCCCTCCCCCCACCCCCTCCACTCCTCTCGGCTAGAAATCCCATGTTTATGTTTGGTGTAGTGACAGGGCATTAGAACACGCCCTCTCTCTTCCCATTGATCAAATTGATCATGTGACCCTGCTCTGAGCCTGAAAGTATCTGTCCAGTGTCTCCTCAAGCACAAAGCTTGAGCACCCACGCACAGCGCAAGCGTGAACGGGAGGATTCCCATTCACAGAGTTAAGTGCGCTAAGCGCCAAGTGCATAGCAAGGTCAGCGCCAGCGGGGACTCAGCCTGAGGTGTATAATGCTTCAAATGCTTAGGATAATAGACAAAAAATTTAATAAAATTAAAAATGTGATAGTGCTTCAAATAATAATAACATTATTGACAATTAGTATTAGTTAAAAGACTGTGAGAATCTAATCGCACATAGTGTATGAAATGTCCACATAAATGTCCAAGACACAAAACATATATATAAACCTCATATAAATCCAATGCCGTGACTTCTCCGCAGCGTCTCAAAGGATGAACCACATCCAAATTGAATCTAACAGAATGAGAAGAAGAGAGGCGCGTGCCACATAGCGTAATTCTGTGCGCAATTTATTCTCCACAATGATAATTTTGAAAAAAGCACACTCACAAGTGTAGCTAGGATAAAAGCATGTAGAGTTAGTCAATCTCATTCAACGTTCTGTGTACTATATGGTGGTCTATAAAAAAACCATCAGATTAATTGTCAATTCGCTAAAGGTTAATGACCTCCAGCAAATTTACATTTGTCTAATCCTTTCTATAATAGTTGTCGATTCTCTCGTTCTTCTGGAAAACTGGCGCATGTTTTAACGTTTTTCTCTTTGGAGAAAAATAGCCAAACACGCGAGTGAAGGATTACATGTTTTCCCTTGTTGGGAAAAGAACAAAATTCTGTTTTTATAGTGTGCAAAGAAGAAACATATTCACATTACAGTTGATTCAATATTTTTACTGAAGCGTGTTTCTCTATTAAATTGAATATTTTTTGTCTAAGCAAGCCTGTTTCACTGGTAACGTGCATCTTTGTTCTTTTTGTCGGCTAAATTGGACTACCCAGTAAACCACAAAGGCGCTTCCCTTTATTATTTTCCTCCTGACTTAATGAATGTTTTTGGTTCTGTAGGATTACATAAGATATTCATTTGCTGTACATGCTCTGGTGCGTAGACTCCAGTGTGGTCACCTTAAATATTTATTAGATGGAAACAAAAGGAGCTTGAAAACTCGTGTGCAAAATATGAATGACCGTTGGTTTGACATCTTTTGGAATAAAATAGGCTACCAACTTTTAAAGCGGATAAGAGATTATTTGCAGCAAAAAATGTGCTTTATGAACAACAACAATAATGATGAACAGAAGGTGTAATTTTTAAAAATACAAATCTCTGGTGTGACTTGTTTATTTTGTGTTTTGGTATTTCAATGTTTAATTTTAAAAGAATGAACAGCATCTTCTACACATGAGTGTTTGTTACATTTAGTATCAAGTTGAATTATTTCTGCATATGCTCACGTTAATTAGGATTCAGTAACTGCTCCTGATGTGTTGTTGTGGGAGTCAATGTCATTATCTGCTCCTAGAAGGGCAGGATCTGGAAATTTTATGTGGATAAAGAAAACAAGCAGACAGGAGGAATATTTATATGAAACAAGAACTACTGCAAGACAGTATTTTGATTACAATGCTGGTTTCATTTTATGTGTCATAGATTCATTGCAGGCTGGCACAACATTTAATGGACCAACAAAACAATTCTTAATACAGTAGATATGGAAGGTGTTTTCAAAACATGTCTTTTTTCATAAACATAACTTTTATTCATATCACCAAAAACATAGGTTTGTTGAGTTTTTGAAAGGGAGATGGAAGGTTGAAGGTACTGTAGGCAGGCAGATTTGGGTATTATCACCCACATAATACTGAAAAAAGAATGTTTAGTTCACCAAAAGATAGATATGGAGCTCGTACAGTACAGGGCTGTTACAGGGCCCAACAGAAAGTGGAATTGGATTGAGGTTGACTCACTGAGCAAGTGGTTAAACAAATAGGAGGTCACTCAGGCCAGTAAAGTTGAGTGAATGAAGGAGATGTCAAAGGATGCAGATAAATCTACTATAATGAGCACAGAGAATTGCCTTCCAAAACTGTTTTGCAAAATCATTGGCGGCCTTTAAAAATGTAATTACCACTGTGAAAATATACAAAAATATTCTGCAAATTTATACAGTAGATCATGGCAGGGGCTCTCCGGCACGCTGCTTTAGAATGAACCTAGAGTTGGAGGTCCAATCCACCAGTACTGGCCCAATCATTGTGCAGTGCAGGTTTTAAGGCAATCCTCTAAATTAGCACAGGTGGCCCAATCATTGTGACTGAACCCCCTGTGCTCAAGCCGGAGTATCCTTAAAACCTGCAATGTTACTGGTCCTTGAGGACTAGGGTTGGGAACCACTGCTCTACAGTAAGAGAAAATAGAGAGAAATATGAGAAAATCTGATTAATTTTCAATGCACATTGACTTTTCAAGCTTAGCAAAGTTTGGTAATTTTTTGGAAAAAATAGGCACATTTCAAGCAGCAATACTACTTTCTCCCTTTTCTTCTTATGTTGATATGTAAACATGTGACAATGTATAATACTACATTCTTACCTAAACTGGCAATCGTTTGGTGCTCCTGCTATAAATCTGTAAAAATCTTGATTGTGTGCCTGATGAAATGGCCAACTTCTAACTTTGTGCTGCAGTCTGTGAAATGCTACAGCCGATATGTAACATTATATTACTATGTGTAACACGTTATTGTTTCAGCTTTCAGAGTAATAGCCAGTCTGCTGTTTGGAAACACAGCAACAGATCTGTTTGTGATACTTTGTTGTCAAAGTGCAGAGCTCACAAAGGTGTGTGTCAGAGCCTGTTTCAAAAGAGGAAGTGGTTATGACTTTCTAAATTGTTGCTGCAGCAGCCAGAGGATGATCAATACATTAAAAAAAAATATTAAAATGGCATTAGAAGTAAAAAAAAATAATAAAACGCAGACAATACAATCTAATTTTACAGAACTGATTTAGAAAAATAGTATTTTTCCTGTTTTGCTACTTCTTGAACGTCCATGAAAATTCTGCATTGCTTGTTCTGGCCTCTAAAAATATTAATCTGTCAAAGGTGGACAGCAAATAAACCAACCCACCTTGCTTACCTTAAGAAGCCCTTTATTGGTTGTCAGACAGGGATAGCAACTATGCCCTGTATTTTGAGCGTCTATAATTCTAGCAGGCAAAGGCACTTATTCTGTAAAGTGAGAATAGCCCTGATCTGGTGCTATCGCATCAAAAGCCACATTGACTTAAATGGGTGCACTAGTGCCAGATGGGCCATATTCATTCTTTACAGAATAAGGGCCAAAGTGTCATATTTTCACATAACAATAGAATTGCCTATGTAGAAACATTACTACTTATAATACTGGTCACATTGCAATATTTACCATTTCTCAAGTCCATTATAATCATAGTGCCTGCTGGACAAATATAAGTTACCTTTACTCTTATTTTCAAATATTAAAGCTTTGTGAATTATTTTAACAGTGGAAGTCCTTTGGATGAATGAATCTAAACTATTTACTAAGTGGTCTCCTGGTGCCAATATTTGATATTTGCTTTTGATTGGATTGAGCATTAATAAAAATACCGCTTGTTGCCATCAGCTGCATTGTAATTGTGGAATCTCATGGAGCATTATGAATATTAGTGACGGTAGATGAGTGCATGATCAGACCTCTTTCTTGGACAATTATGTAGGTAACATGTAAAGTTTGTAATCTCGTACAATTTGAAAGTATTCTTGTTGATCCAGTGATCTACGACGATCTTCACCCACAATAACTCCTACCTGGCTGTGGTATTATGCTGGTTAATGCATGTCATGCTCTTTTACATCTTATATTCTGTACGTGCGTTACTCACCTTCTCCATTGTTCAATATCATCAGTGTTCGACAAACCTATACATTTGCTCGCCCCGGGCGAGTGGATTTAACCCCCGGGCGAGTAAATATTGGCCCAAGCAGCACACGTTTGGTACTAGGTGGCGAGTAGATTTTTTTTGTGTGGCGAGTAGATTTTTTGGTGATTTGTCAACCACTGTATATCATTATTTACTTGTTACACTATGAGTTGTGCGCTTTTCTTTTTTTCTCTTTCTCATACATTAAATGTCAGCTTTTAGACGATCTGCTTATTACTAGTAATTGAAGGCATTTTGGGAGTCTATGGAAGAGGCTTATGGGATGGCTCAGATAAAAAAAAAACAGAACACCTTTTCAGTTCTTATATGCATCTTAACCAGATTTAGTGGTAGCAATGAATAACATGATTAAAATGGTTAATTAAAATTTCTTATTGCAGCACTGCATTTTTCATTCTTCTCAGTGCTACAGTATATCCGTTGTCTAGCTTGTCTATCTCTATTCAGGACTAATGTAAAGGGACGGATTGTCCTATTGGCTGATTGGGCTTGAACCGGTGGGCAATTAGAAACTTGATTTGTGAGGGAGACATCCCACTGTCTTTTTCTAAGGTCCTCAATAGTGCCTTATACTGTACATCCCCATGGTATGTTGATGTACTGTATACAATGAAGTCACATCTGTGGTGACTAGAAAATAGCCCTCACGCCATTCTATACTTTCTAAAAGGGTTAATACATCATTGGTATCTTTTAGATGAGATCTTAGATTTCTAACAAAACCTTGGAGGTAGCTATCAATATATTCGGATAGATTCGAGTTCATAGATCCTATGCCAGAAATTATTGGCCTGCAAGATGGGTTCTTCCTGTCCTTGTGTATTTTTAGTACAAAATAAAACCTTGGGTTTTCTATATATATTTAAATACAGCTCGGAAATTATGCAATCTCAAAGTAACACTGCAAAAGAATCATTGATATTTTGTTTTTTGTGTGTATGTATACACGCTGTGATTTAAATACAAAATATTTAATAGGCTGCTGCTGATAATTAAGGTGGCTGCAAGAATTTCTGCTCAAACAATTCCCAACCAGCTGCAGTGAGATAAAAATAATGACATTCAGTAAAGCATTTCAACAGTTAAATTGCTAAACTGGAGCTGCAGTGAATTTGATTAGCAATATAATGATAACCCACAAGGGGCTTAGCTATTTGTTTCAATTATCATTTGCAGAAGCAGTCAATTATAATTCAGTGGGGTCAATGTATTGAGTTCCAAGACTTAGATTTGTGTTTAGAAAGCAAGTACATTTCTGTAAAGGTTTTAAGCTTTTTGGGCGTTATTGGTTGATTTTGCCAACTAGGATCACTTAGCCGTACATAGACTTTATAGGTTTAATAGATACCTGCTACAGGGAGCCTCCCTGCAACAGGGAGCCTTTAAAAAAAAATATATATATATATATATATACCACAACCAGTATTTATTGCACTCAGCAGAGTTATAGCGTGCTTTGCTTCCCCTGGAAGGTTACCTGAAGGCTTGGGCCAATCTAGGTTCCCTTCTGGTGCTCCTCCTGTATCCCCTTGTGGGATACAGGGTAGCTGTTCACTCCATATGGGGAGGAAAGAGACACTGATTTCTGTGAGAGTGCCAGTATATATACCCTGGGGTTATACAGTAAGTGTATCCAAGGCTGCAATGGCAAACTAGGCCTTCCTGAGGACTTATCCCTCCAGCATGACATACTGTTGGGGACCAGAGGAAAAAGGTAGCGGCCGGAGGCTAGGCTACACTCTCCCTAATTGAACCAAATACAAACTGTATTACAATACAACAGTACAGTGTATGACATCCTGCAACTCCCTGGCTGGAGCCTTGGTTCTAACATAGGTGTTACTTAGGGCTACATCAATAGTAGTTGGCCGGATCGGGCTTCTTTTCTATGTTACCTTGCCCATCGGGTACTTTAACTGAATAACACCTCCTTCTTCCAGACTCAGATGTATTCTACCCGGTCAAAGTGGATGTTGCAGCCACCTCCCACATTTTCTACAGATATTTAGCCCTATCTGGGTTACAGGACTTAGACCCTCTGGTAGTGTTGGCCAGGTGCTCTAATATGGCTTCCTTAACCCATTCTGCCCGGTGCTCTTCAGCACTACTCATGAGGTTTTCAGGGAGATATGGATATTCAAACCCCATTTTTCGGAACCTCATTACCAGGACTCTCTCAGACCTGTTGAATTTCATAAGGCCCATCTCTCTTGCAGGAGCAGGCAGTACCCAAAACAAGGACCCTTCCCATAATTGTGTTACCTGATACTCCTCCCTTTATGAAGCATTGAAGGTTTCTGCCCCTGCTGTGCTACTCTTTCCTAACACCCGCTGTGTTTGCTCTACTTGAGGCACATCACCCCGGTTCTCTTGATCCCACCAAGGCAAGGCCTTCCTCACAGACCGTACAGGCATAACAGGCATGTTAACACTTTTTCCATTACTGCTTGTGACCACGGGACTCACTGGGGATAAGGGCCGAGGGGTCAAATGTTTTACACTAGGGCTGGGGTCAGTAGAAGAGGACTGGGCAGATTGGGGCAACACTGGCACTCTAAAGTCTCTGAAGCGGAAATGTTTGGGAGTCTCCCCAGGCAGAGCGATAGAAATGTCCACAGTCCCGGCTAGGCTCAGTTGACCACGGCCTCTAGCCTTTAGGTATCTCGCTGCCTCAATGTCAGCAGCTTCCCGGGCCTCTCTTTCTCCCTTCCACTCTCTATAGTGGAGGAAGTAGGAGTCCACAGAGGGACAGTCACTCACCGAGGAGGTAGCAGCAGCTGCTAAGCCCATCCGGACTGACGGTTTGGCGGCCTTCTCTTCTCCCAATGGTGGAGTTGTAAGCCGTGTCGCTTCGGGGTCATCTGGGACAGTAGCAGCTGTCATTTCCCGGGGGAATTTCTCCAGTAACCCCAGCGCATCGCAGTGTCATTCTGCAGCTTCCATGTTGGCAGCAGCACAGAAGCGGGCCTCACGCATCTCCTTCCGGCAGCGTAGATATTGGTCTGCAGCCTTCTCCGCTTGGTCCCAGTGCGGATCGCCATACCAGATCTCCATGGGACCACCTGTAATGATCACCAACAGCTCAATATCTGACTCGGGTACGTGGGAGGCCTGTACCGGTATCTTGGAGATATCCGAAGTCTCAGCTTCCGATTCGGCAGCAGTAGCAGTCACTTCCGCAGGGTTCGCCCACGGAGCAGCTAGCTGGAACAGCAGCAGAGCGCACCTCGCAATATGCAGGTGGTCCCTCTCTGCGGGGCTCCGACGGATGACTGCTTGGCTCAGATGGCACACAAGGCAGCATACAGCTCCGGTGGCGGGGCAGCTGTAGTTAAGTTCTTAAAGGCACTCACCCAAGCTGTAGGGCCCAGAAGAGAGCCTTCTTTTCGCCCCACGGGGCGCACCGAGTGTAGCTTCATGGTAAAATCTGCATAGGAGTGGTCGGACAACATTTGCAAATCAGGATAGAACAGTTCATACACCATTAATAGTGTGTGGTGGCATCACCTGCGGATACCTGAGCCAGCGCTGTTAGATTGCGCACCAGGGTGTATAGTGTCCGCAGCTCTTCTGTGCTCATGTTGGGATAAGGCCAATGGATCCCCTCTGGTCTAGGCCATAGGTAGGGCACTCGACAGGTCACACAGTTTGTCATTTCCTGTAGCTCTCCCCCCAGTAGGTTACATAGTGGGCAAACTTCCAGCATGAGAGTTTCTTTATAATCCTTGATTATCAGAACTCCGCCAGTTAGTTCATACATTTGGTTGATCTCTTCACCATATTGGATGGTATAGCAGCTTTCCTCACACGTCTGTATCTCTGCAGAGTACACGTGCATCTGGCTCCTCGCATCCTGTTGCTCCGTTTGGGCACACCCAACTCCCCCACCTCTGGTGAACACGAGCGTCCAATCTGGGAGCAAGAAGGGGGCGAGGTCTCAGCATTTCGCGCCGATTCTACTAGTGGTGCAACAGCAAAAGCTTGTAACTGCATGCAACTTTTGCAAATGAGCATGCGGCTTCCCGGTTTCGTCAGCAACCGCCATTTTGGGTAGTAGCACAATGCCATGCGGCTCCCAATTCTCTGGAACCGCCATTTTGTGTCCACACACTGCAGTTATGAGTCCCCGACCGATTTTCATTGGGAACCTCTGCTAGCCTCATTGTAGATTTTCCTTACAGGGAATGCGGTCCCTGGGCAGGCAAACCCCCTGTTTAAGCACACTACACATGCTGACCATCCGTCCAATTTTCTGCGATACTCTGTGCTTGAAGCTTCTACTAGTAAGGTGGTAACTCCTCAAATGGAGGTTCTTGGCAACCATGGCCTTCAAGGTCCCCCATCCCACGGACACTATCAATGTTTTTACCCCACCACGTATGAACCCTGACACCCTATTCTCCTTCAGGGGCTCCTGGCCTGTGGCAACTAGACACCCCCTCCAGATGTCCTATGTGCCAGTCTGCAGGGCGACTAAGAACCAGAGCTTGTTCTATATATATATATTGTTATAACAGGGTTCAGCTGTAGTAATAACCAAGACCATGAACTTAGATTTCATATGAATAGAGTATTGATTGGTTATCTCCAATACATGGCCTGTGGGGTATAAATAAAATCTATGCTACAAACTACCATAATTAGAATACCTGATCCTATGTATTTTTTTATGTGTTATATCAGGCTACGAAGATATAGGATACCCAAAATGAAGGACAACCAAGTTTCATCTGCATCTAAACTTCATTTCAAAAATTATAAACCACTGACGGTGTGGCTTGAAATAACAGTCTCACAAGCCAAAACTTATATTTTAGACAATTTATTACCCTATTTCCTCGATTGTAAGACGCCATCGATTCTAAGACGCACCCTTGATTTAATAAAAAAAAAATTGGGGGGAAAAATCCCACTATATTAAATGTGCAGAATTTTTTTGTTTATTTTTTAACTAGCAGGGTCACATGACACTTCAATAACCAATGGGGAGAGAGAGGCAGACACAGAATGGGGAGCGACAGGCAGAATGTGGGGAGAGAGAAAATTGAGGGAAAGGGGGGAGAGAATGGGAGGGAAAGGGGGGGAGAGAATGGGAGGGAAAGGGTGGGAGAGAATGGGAGGGAAAGGGTGGGAGAGAATGGGAGGGAAAGGGGGGGAGAGAATGGGAGGGAAAGGGGGAGGGAAAGGTTGGGGAGAGAATGGGAGGGAAAGGGTGGGGAGAGAATGGGAGGGGAAGGGGGAGAGAATGGGAGGGGAAGGGGGGGAGAATGGGATGGGAGGGGAAAGGGGAGAGAATAGGAGGGAAGGCGGGGAGAGAATGGGAGGGAAGGCGGGGAGGGAAGGCGGGGAGAATGGGAGGGAAGGGGGGGAGAAGGGTGGGGGAGAGAATGGGAGGGAAGGGGAGGGAAAATGGGAGGGAAGGGGGGAGAGAATTGGAAGGAAGGGGGGGAGAGAATTGGAGGGAAGGGGGGAGAGAATGTGAGGGAAGGGGGGGAGGGAAGAAGGGGGGGAGAATGGGATGGGAGAGAGGGGGGGGGAGAATGGGAGGGAAGGCGGGGAGAAAAGGGTGGGGGAGAGAATGGGATGGAAGGGAATAGGGAATGGGAGGGAATGGGGCGGGGGAGGGCTTACACAGACCAGAGAGACACAGATATGGCAGTGTGAGGGGGATTTTTCTTAACCCTTTTGCTATCAGAGCAGCCAGCATCCGATTTCAAAGCAGCAAAAGAGTGAAGCATGAGAGAGCAGTAAGAACAGGATGGGTAGGAAGGTGTGCTGGATAAATAAACACACTAGCTATTTACATTTAGTGGCCCTTTTTATGATGTTACCAAGTACCTTTTTATTCCTGTACTCATTGCATTCCTTAAAGTAAAAAGAACATGTTCTAAGATAATCTCCTATCCTGCTTTTGATAGCAGAGACAGACACACAGACACATACAGAGACAGAGACACAGAGAGTGACACACACAAACACATACAGAGAGAGAGAGAGAGAGAGATACACACACACAAATACATACAGAGACACAGACAGACAGACAGAGAGACATACACAGACACATACAGAGACAAACACACACACAGAGAGAGAGACACAGAGAGTGACAAACAGACACACACATACAGAGACACACAGAGAGACACAGCTACCACTGCACCTCCTGCATTTCACACAGGGATTTGGTAAGGGGATGCTTCTGGGCAATGTTGATGTGCCCTGACAGACATCTCTGATCCCTCTGCACCTCATGGGAAGGGAAGGCAGCCATGTGCTGTTTCTGCAGACTGTGAATATCCCGGCCGGCATCTGCAGCAGCGTCCCCTAGCTGATTTTTTTTTAAATACATCGATTCTAAAAGGCAGACCTATTTCAGCCATGTGAAAATAGGAAAAAAGTGCGTCTTAGAATCGAGGAAATACGGTACTTGAATAAGCTCCATTGGACAGGTTTAATCACCTTACAAAATATTTGTTTCCTGTGAAAAATGAATACTTGAATTGTTCTTGGTTCTTATGTGGTTCATTTTTATCAGGTACTTACAGCTAAATGTATTCAGCATTGCTGCACATAAAACACTGTCACGGAGAGGGAAGGTGTTTTATGGAATACCACCACTTAAATATTGGCCTTAGTATGCTTTGTTCTTAAGTGTTTATCTAATAGTGTCATCATCAGTACTTTACACACAAAGAGAAAAAAAGAACAGCCAGAATTTAAAATGTACTTTTAGACACAAAAGTGATTATGTAAAGATAGGTAAAAAATCTCTAAAGCATTTTGCTTAGCATGGAAACAGAATTATGTAAAAATACTGGTACTTATTTTTCTTAAGATGCCTGTCACCTATTTAACCCATTAGGCATATCACTGCCTTTAGTTCACTTTCATTCTAGTAGGAATTTCCTATTAACTATGTTAAACACAATTAAAACACAATATGAAGGTGAAAGCAACACAGCTATTTCTCTAGTCCCCAAATAATAATAATGATATACTAAATGTGTTTTTTTTCTGCTTGAATTGGAACCTTAAATTAAGTTCCATTGTGCAGAACCATTAAGAAAAAGCTCATTGAACTTTGTATTAGAGAATATTGATTTCACATTTCGAGTGTGTGTCACAAAACCAAAATAGTTTATAATGTTTTTTAAATGTGTTTTCGCCTGTCATTGCCATCAAACTGGCAATTTTAGGGTTTTTCATTCGTAAATGGATTCATTAAAATTGCAGTCCCACTCAGAAATATAAATTGGAGTTGTAGTGAAGTAAAATTACCCCATTATATAACACTTTATTTTATAAAATGTTGTTTCATAATTGTAAATGTAGGTTCAAAAAGTCAACAAAAAGAAAGCACAATAACATCACATTTACTATACTGTAAATGTTGATGTTATTAGATGTAAATATGTCAGGAAATGTCCCACTTCTGAACACCAGTTTTGTTTTTTTAACCCCTTTTGTGGAACATTTTGAAAGTTTATAATGTTGCCATGTAAAACAATCTTTAACAGTTTAGGCTTTTTGAATTTTTTTTTAAATGAACTGAAACAAGTGCCGGGAAGCGGTGATGGCCGCTGTAAACTGCACTTACCTTGGCTCAGGCGGATTCTGGAGACGTGGCGCCATGGCAACGTGGCGTCATGACGCCAGAGCTGAGGTAAGGGGGGAGGGCGCGGAGAGAGTGGAACAGTCAGCAGGGGGGAGCAGGGAAAAAAGATTGTGCTTCCCTGGTTTAACCTATAAGTACACATGCCACTATACATCTTCTTGAACACCCTTTGCCACCGTCCTGCCACTTTGAGGCAGTGAGATAAGGATTTGAGGAAAGGAAGGTTAAACAACAGCTGTCATGCATACCTCAATCTGGCTACCTACAACTTACACTCTCTCCGCGCAGTGAAGCATCACTGGCAAGAACTGACAAATGAGCTTGAAAACCTTAAATGGGATGGTGTTGGCATTAGTAGTAAGAAGAAAAGATGACGGCCTCATTGAGCTTAAAAGCGGACACTTATTAAATTACAGAGATACAGAAAAAGGAAGAATCCATGGAGTGGGCATCATTAACAAGAGATGGCGAAACCCTACAGAGGAGTATGAAAGTTCATTGGAAAGAGCAGCCAGAATCGTCATTCAGTTGTCAACGAGATGCAACCAAAAACAGTATTAAGCGCAAACTGGATGGAGATATGCTTTAAATATTGACCAACTTTCTTTTGCATATTCATATCCAAATCTCAGTATTTTTCCTTTATATTTTTTCCACTTTGGTTGACATTAAAGAGTAGTGTTAGAATCTTCTTTTGGGGGGGGTGGGAGGGGGAGAAGTGGAAGGAAAAAAATGAGTACTATAAAAAAAGGGAACATTAGAACAGCCATTCCAGAGAGGACATTACTTAAAATGAAAGGGTTTAAACTCTGAGGAAGAGGAGGTGTGTTCTTACAGAATTGAACTTCAAGGCTGATATATGTCTCATTCAAGAAACACATATAAGAACAAAAAGATCAACATCTTTTAAGAGATTAAACATTTTTCATTAATTTAGTTTGGCCTTGGGACCTGAAAAAGAGAATGGAATTGGCAGCCTTAGTAAGAAACAGACTGTCTTAGAAACCAACACAAATCTGTAGGTAGAAATATCCTTTTGCAAGTCCGACTACCGGCAAATAACACACCCTTTACTATCGTTTCAGTTAAAGCCCTTAACTCCAATCAAGCAATATTTATCCAAGAATCTCTAATGATGGTCAGAAGATTTTTTTATTTATTTTTTACGTCAGTGCTGGGGCCACTTTAATACTATATTTGACCCTCGGTTTTATAAGCTTCCCAGAAATTCCCACTCAAATAGGGTCAACAATTCTTAAGGAATCCCTGGCGCCTTTAATATCCTAATGACAAAAAGTACACCTTTTTTTACCATCTGCACATGATTTTTGCTCTAGAATCAATGACCTAATTATGGTGCCCTCAGCTGTTATGTGCCAGGTGTCCTCCAGGCAGAGAGGTTCCATATTGTGGCCAGGCCAAGCCTCAATCTCTATAACCCTTTTTGGTTCCCCTTTGAGATTCTGATAAATCTGATACAGTTTGGATTATTCACTATTCAATGCAACATGATCCGTCTATTGTTGACAAACTATCTAATGTTATGTTTGATTATTTCATTTGAAATGATAGGGGTGAGGTTACTTTGCCAATAACATGGGACGCTGCTACGGCGGTCTTTACATGAGTGTAAAGTAACAGCTAGGAAAAAGAAAGCCTTACATTTCAAAGTTAAAAGGAAACATAAATAGTAGTCAAATGAGTGCAGTGGACTAATATTTTTGGAATACCATTGTGTTAAGAATCAATGGCATCAGCTGAATATTTATTTATTTATAAAAATGTTTTACCAGGAAGTAATACATTGAGAGTTACCTCTCGTTTTCAAGTACAGTATGTCCTGGGCATAGAGTTATGATGACAAATAATACATGGTTACAAATACATAGTTACATTAAGTGAACAGGGTTATACATTATATACAAGACATTGCATGCACGTTAAAGATAATATGTTATAGGCGATTCATAATGCACAATACAGTATAGAAAAAAGGGGAAATAGGGAGTGATCATAACAGAAAAAAGGGGAAATAGGGAGTGATCAATACAGTATATATCTAATGTTTAATTTTTATTCTAAGTGTTATACTGTACACACTTTTATGTTCCTCATCAGACTAGCAAATATTATCCTATTTAGACTCTTATGATCTGCCTCATATCCCAGTAAACAACTTTGATTTTTTTGTACACGTTACTGTATGTGCTTGTTCTGAAATAAATCCAGCTATCAAACAGCTGAGAAATGCAAGAATGCCAAGCCTTGATGGGTTCACTGCTATTTTCTATAAGAAATTTGAGAATGTATTTATATATAACCTGCATAAACTATACAATAGTCTCTCGATTGATTTCTTCTTCTGTAAACAACATTTGGAAGCATTGATCTCAGTCATACTAAATCTAATAGGAATCACACCCTTTGCGCTAACTACAGGCCAATATCCCTTCTCAACCTCAATTTTAAAATCTTTGCAAACATTTTAGTGAATAGGCTCAATCAGGAGTTTGCTAGTTTAATCTCTCCAGATCAGACTGGTTGTATCCGTAATAGGCACGCTTTTGACAATACTTTAAAAGCTAATGATATTATAGCTCATGTAAGTGCCCTAAATTTAAAATCAATACTGATTTCACAACACGCCAATAAAGCCTCTGACAAAGTAAATTGGCAATTGATTCACTTAGACCCTTATTCATTAAGCTGCAATAGCCTGAATTCAGCACTATCACACGGAAGGCCCCATTGACTTCCATTGGGTCCTTAGTGCTAACCACGACAGGTTTGGTTGCAACTTTGACTGGCTTGTGACGTTATATTACAATTCTTTGGCTAGAGTTAGACGTAATGGCTTGCCTTTCTAAATTATTTTCTTCGACAGAAGAACTCGCATGGGATACTCCTTATTCCCGTACATTTTTGCTCTTGTCATGGAGACACTAGCTCAAAAGATTAGATCTACTGTAAGTCCTGTATTCATGGCAATAAACTGTCTCTTTTTGCTGACAATGTCCACTTTTTTATTTCCAAACCATCTATAGATGTGGCAAGGCTCTTTGTGTTCCCCGAGGCGGCTGAAAAAGCAAAAATCAGCGACTCGGGAGACAGTGCCAGCCGCGGGAGGTCCATGCTCCCGGACCCTCCGCAGCATTAAACTTCCAGCGCCAGGGCAACCACGGGCGCATTCCTGCAGCTTGCCCCACTGCAGGAGACCACGAGCCTGACTACATCTGTATACAGGTGCGCCGACGAGTATTCTAAAACGTGCCTTGGAAAATCTGGGGCTATCACCAACAAGATCCAGGTACATGCTGCAACATTTCAGTGACATTTCTGCAGAGACTAATGGCCCATCGGATTAACACAGCCATCCAGTTTGAATGGGACTGCCAGGGACCCCCACTGTTAATCCGATGGGTCATTAGTCTGTCTGCAGAAATGTCGCTGAAATGTTGCAGCATGTACCTGGATCTTGTTGGTGATTGCCCCAGATTTGTTTTAGAATACTCGTCAGCACTACAGTATCTTCCTCACATATTTCAGGAATTAGGCAGTGTCTCTAAATTCAAAGCTAACTACCAAAATTCTGACTTGTTGAAAATAAAGATGCTGAGACATGAGGCTAATTTACTTGAATCTAATTTTCATACTAACAAATATAAATTTGTGTGGCAAAAAACAAAGAAGTTTCACTTAAAATGCGCGGGCTCGGCACATACATTTTTGGTTTAACACATCTCTGTTATATGAACCTATTTTCTGGTTTTAAAGCCTCTTGCAGGTACTCCCAAGACAGGAGTCGAGGTTAAATACCTGAGAGTAGCAGTTGGGTGTTCATTTGACTGAGGACACTTGGGACAAGATTGGCATAATGCAGCCTCCACATCTAGATCGACCAATAACAGATGTATAATTTAAACTACTTTACAGATGGAATTACACACCTGCTATGCTCGAAACTAGTTATCCTAATGTTCTTAATCTTTGCTGTGGTAAATGTGGACTCGTTTATCCTCCTGTTGTGGGGAATATCCTTGTATTCAGAAATTTTGGTCTTAGATTTGTGATGCATGAATAGAACAGGAGTAAAAAAAAAAATCACTTTAAAACCTACAATATTTCTCTTAGATGATCTGCCAAACTCCTGGCCCAACACGAAGAACCTGATCAGTTTTAAGCTTTGTGCTGCCAAACTAAATGTAACTTTGTATTGAAAGTTGTGTGTAGCTCCTGTACAGCGTCTGGCAGATACTGTAGTTGCTATGAAAATACTTATGGCCCTGGAAAAAGAGAAACTATGGAAACTATGTTAAGATTTGAAAATCCTTTTTTAATTATACCCAGAGAGCAGTTTCTTTGAGCAGGTCGCTCTATAACATGTTGTTCTACTAATCTGATCTGATGTCAACGTCTTTTGTTTTGTCCCTTTATATTTGATCTCAAATTATTATTTTTTATTGCTATTTTTGTGTGTTTATTACAGTACATGTATTGACTTTTTTTTTTTTTTTTACAAAGCACATAAAACTGTAATATCAAGTATACTTTATTATCTTTGTATCCTTCTACAGTATGTGACATACATTTGTTCTATGTGTTTTATATACTGGTAGTTGCAAAATGCATAAACTAAGTTACAAAGAAAAAGAAATAACTTAAAAAAAAGAAAAAAAAGAAATAAATCTTCCTCCGCATTTAGATGAACATGTAGAAGAAGAGTTAACAAATTGTAAGCAAAAGAAGACGTCATTTCTTGCAATGACCATGGGTAACTTGAAGGATAATAATAATACGTTAAAAAAAACTGTTAACCAACTGTTAACCAACAATTTATTTCAGCTCCTACAAGGTGTAAACAGTTTTTCTTCTAACAGCTTGCTGACTGTCTTTTAAACCCCTATGCAATCCGGAGTTTAGCCTGAATTAGGTGCACCCGCAGATTGCCTCAATGAGCAGTGTGTGTGCAGTGTGTGTGCAGTGTGTCAGTGTGTGCAGTGTGAGCAATGAGCAGTGAGTGTGCAGTGTGTGTGCAGTGTGGCAGTGTGAGCAATGAGCAGTGTGTGTGCAGTGAGTGTGTGCAGTGTGTGCAGTGTGTGCAGTGTGCAAAAAAAATTAAAAAATTTTTTTGCTGTGTTAAAAGCTGTGTGAACAGCGAGCAATAGCTTATAAGGGTTCCATGTAAAAAGGGATTTCAGGCAAAAGGTGACGCAGTATGCTCATTTGAATGTCATTTCCCAGAATCCCTTGTGGCAGTGGAAGCACTGTATGCTAGGTGATAATGGTGAAAGGTAGAGCTGTCTAAGACATGTGAATGTGCTCACAAGTGATTTTTTTTAATTGCTACATATATATTGAGATATATTGATTGATATATATATATATATATATATATATATATATATATATATATACACACACCACAAAACAAAGCTCACATATGTCCATTTAGTATTGAAAATCCAGTTCCCTCTTACTAGGAGGATTATGTTGGAAAACTATACAGTATATGTACATATACACTTATATTCTGATTAGATGGAAAGAATTAAATGCTGTTGGTGAGGGTTTTGAGTAGGAGTTGTTTTATTCCTTTAGTGTGGATGAGCAATTTATCCTGAAAGTAGTAATTGAGCAATCACAAAAGGTAAATCCTCTGTGTTTCCAGTGATGAAGTTAACCTTTTATGGTGCTATATTTGCCCTGTAGTATTTTGTTTCTTTGGATCTAAGGCTGCGGCCCCGCTGCCTATGCTGCACGCGCGTCTGCGAGGCAGGCGGCGCATGCAGCTGAGTCCCCCGGTCTTCAGAGAGCAGCAGTTGGAAAAACGGGGATGAGGAGTGACGGAGGCGCGGCCGTGAAATCACCCGGCAGGTTCACCCTCATTGGCTGAACCGCCAGGGGGGTGTGGCCTAGCGCTCCATCGCGACTCCTCTCAATTTTCTTGAGAGCAGGAGTTTCTATCGGCGCAGCGCAGCAGCCCGCCTCGCAGCGAACGGCCCCATTGTGGGACGTCTCTTGTCCCTGCAGCGTCCGCCACAGCGGGCGCTGCAGTAGCCAGCGGGGACCTGGCCTTATGTAAGCAGATCAGTAAGAGTGTCTTTTTAGAATAGTAGGGGTAGTTGCCCCTTAATGCTTATACATGTGTCACCTTTTAGGCGATTCGTGCAGGGTTAGTGTAGGTGTATCTTACTTGATAGACCACGCTGTATGAGCGGTGCCCTTTTGGCAAAACACAAGTGTCACCTCAGCTCCTGTTGCACGAATCTCGGTGTCCTGGGTCGTGTGGGCCACTTATATTTCCGCAATGCTATTTCCAAATTTGCTCATAAAACAGTGGGACACCGTGTCGCAGTGTGGCTGCTATTTCTCGTAGACGGGTCTGCTGTTCATGCAGGTTGGCCGCTCTGTATAAACAATGCCTCCCCGGTGATTTACAGCCAACACTCCGCTGCACGCAACAGCAGTTTGAGTCGCATAGGTCACCTGCAGTCTGGCAATGTTGCTCCGGGCTTGCTGCCCCAGCGATGTATCGACACGGGGCAGCACAACAGCTGTTCCTCGTGTCCGGTTCGGCTTCTGCTGCTACGGATCTCCTCCACGTACGGCGCGCAACAGCTGACGTCCAGGCAGTAATTGAATGTGGCTCCAATTCGGAGGATAATTGCTACGGGGCTCTCAAGGTCCAGGGTTCTCACCCTATGCGTTTCACCTGTAGTCTTTCTCAGGGGTATAGATAGATGCTCTACACTTTTTTATATAGGAACCTGGACCTTGAGGGCACCCATACCAATTACCTGTCTATCCTCCGAATTGGAGCCGAATGAAATTACTACCTGGATGTCAGCTGTTGTGCTACATATGTGGAGGAGAACTGTAGCAGCAGAAAACGAATCGGCCACGAGGAACAGCTAGTAGGGTTTTTCTACCTCCTTATAGCATGTCTCTTCATGAAAGTATTTTTTCTAAATATTTTTGGACTCTGACTCCCTTTTGGCTGTGCGCTGCACCTCTGTTGCTAACTACATTAAGTACAAAAGATAACAGATCAGTGAATTCTTCCTTTTTATGTTTCAAAGTGTTGAGAATAGGTGTTAGCAGCTGCAACTATTACGAGGTCACCAATGTTTCTCTGGGGATCTCTCTTTTGTAAAAAGAATCTCTACAGAGTTGATTTTAGTATTCATATATTCTATTGCATATTTATGTTGCCGAGAGGGGGAATTGGTAATTATTTGGTGTAGGGCCCGGAGAATAAACTCCTACTTTGTTTTGCAGTTGTTAAAGCAAAGCCAAAGTAGAAAAGCATGTTTGAGTGTTACTATTCTGGATGACATCTGCTTCATCAGAATGCTAAAGATTACTGGATGAAATAATCTAACTCAAAAGCACATTAAAATAGAATAAACAGAAAAGTCCTGATTCTTTTGACAGTCTGCACTCTTTATGTTGATGTCTGAGCAGAACCTGTGGAAAGGCATTCTGCTGTGTCTGTTAATCAATAGTTCCATCTGCATAATCTCTTGTATTCGTTTTTGTTTTGTTTTTGCATTCTGAGCATGTACTGAAGTTTAAGAACTTTTTTAAAAGTGATCCATCATGTTGCAGAGCAAAGATTAAATGAGCGTAGGCTGTCAAAAATGTCAGCATGATAACTGTGGTTCAGCAAGGCTGAACTCTGGAGATAAAGCTTACCTATGTGGTTCCGTTTTTAAAAGACAAACGCTGTCAATTTTTATAGACTGTAGCAATAGTCGTTCCAGATCACGAGGAAGGCGACACTTGTCAATTATTCAGTTCTGTTGAAATGAGCAGTAACGATTTATTATAGATTATGTTAATGCAGCAATCTCTCCCAGAATGTAACTCTTATGATAGTAGTATGTTGGCCCTTGAGTATATGCTGTTCTTTGGGGGTTTTTTTTTGTTTTTTTGTGTTTGTTAAAAATAAGTCATTTTTTAATCTCAAGGCTCTGAGGTTACCAGGATGACATTGAGACTGCACCCGGCTCTATGGAGAGCTGCGTTTAAACCTTCCAGACACCTAATATTTCAAACACAGCTCATGAACGGAGCAGCAGATTTTTTTTTAAATAAAAACCGTGTTGGAAATGGCAAGAAGAGATCTTTTAAATAAAAAAATAAAAAGTGGAGAAAGTTGATCAGCGCAGACTGCTGCTTTAACTGTCGATATAACTTGCAGGTGCTCAGGAATTTATTGAGCCATTTTCACACAGCCTAAGGCTGAAATGAAACATACTGTACAGTAATTGCTCTAATTCTAAGAATATTAGGTTAAGGCTTAATGGTCTTTAGTAATGTGCCATATGGCAGTTTTTATGGTATGTGTTGTGTTTGTGACTGAATGACAAGAACATCAAGATACATTTAATTTTGTTGTTGTCTCTTTGGTAATAATGTTTCTTTACGAATGGATTTACACTCCAAATAATGATAATTCAACTTGGCCCTTAATTAACCCAGACATTGTCGATTGTTTTTAATCATTTTGTTGTACCTGTAATTATGCATGTATGTTTGCATGTCCATAGATGTGTATGGGTATTTATGGTCATGGTTTTACATAAGAATACTGTATTGTACGTACATACAGTAGCAGCTGTTCTTACACCCTTAACGCTGGTTCATGCAAGAATTAACTCAGAAAATAATGCATGCGTTGGAGAGAACATGCGTGTTACCATTGTTTTTTTTGAGCTGCAGTATTTCTCATGAGAAATATTGCAATGGCATTCATGCATTGTATCAAAAGATCAGGCTTTTAAAGGGAAAAAAGTAACAAAAAAAGACTTTGTACATTCTTTTTTTCTGTCTGTATGGAGCATCAGTGTATGACAGGAGCAGTCATATTTAATTCTCCCTAACTTTTTTTTGACACACACGTTATTCATGTCAAAGTGTACATCCTCTATATGTTGTAAGTGGAAATAGCTAAACTGCAAATTGTATAAAGTAAATCTTTTTGTCTCACATCACTTGGTAACACTCTGACTGTGCCCTCGCTGTAAAATATCCACTTCCAAAGGCCAGTGATAGAGGTACTAGAAACATGCTCTTGTTCCAGTGTTAATGCCTATTCAAGTCGATGGAAGTCAACACCAGAACTGGTGCAATAACCCATCCTACAGATGCAGCCACCAGTATCCGATCACTTGCCTGGGTAAAACCTAAGGCATTTCACACTAAATGCCTCAACATTTCTGTGAGATTCCTAATGGCCCATCGGATTAACACTGCAAGGGTCTTAATGCATGTCCCCGAAAGTGTCAAAAATATTTCAAAAATCACATAGTAACTTACGTATTAAAACAGCACTTAGAGTCTTTACTACACAGTTGTAAGGTTGTCTATGGCTCCCAACACAATTAGTTTTTTATTTGCTAGTAATAATAAAATAGCCATAACTTCATAATCCCTATGACGTTGGGGCATTCTATTGGCTGCCATATACATTTCAAGAAACAAAAATGTTAAATCAGCAATCCCTCCCCCAAATATTTTTATGTCCCTTGACCTATCGGGTTCCTGAGATATTTGTTGTTTTTTATGCCGGTTTTGCCAAAATAAAAAACTACTAATATGGGGGTGGGGTCACACGGAGGTTACAACTTTTTGTAAGCCATGGGAGCGAGCCTGAACCCTGTGACCATATTGTGTCCACTGGGCAAGTATTCTTGCCCAGTGGACACAACTGCTAGTAGACAAAACTGCTAGTCTCTCAAGAGCCAGAGGGTTCCCATGATGTCAGGGGACCCCACAGTTCGCATAAATTATATATATATTTAAAATAACGAACAGGGCATACTGCTGTTTTAAGACTATTGGAAATATATTTTTCATATATAAAGCTGCATCATAAACCATCCTGTACATAACATTATTCTGGGATAAGGCCCGACCCAGTAGACTTTATAAACTAAAACATACAGGACACCTACAAGCTCATATTGAACCCCCAAAATAACCACAACATATATATATATATATATATATATATATATATATATATATATATATATATATGCATGTAAGTGTCACAGAGAAGTGCTACTGAGCATGGCAATATATATTTAAAACTTAGGCACTGTACCGTGTATAAGTTTCACTGGATGTGCACTGAGCTCTGTCTGTTTGATGTTCTGTCTCTGCTTTTAAATATTGACTTTATAAACTAATCAGATTATCTGATGTCTGAGTCACTGGAAGATATTGTCACATGTCGAAATTCACAAGGAGCCTGAGGATTCAAACTGCATTCACACACAGAAGTAACAATCATGCTACCCCAAGCCCTCTCTTTTTTCCATTGGCTACACCTCCTCCAAGATTACAAACTAATCTTGGTATAAAGAAAAAATCCTATGAGATAGTATTGTAATCTATTTTGGGTTTTGTGCAAGCGATAATACTACCAGCACATAGATTTTTACTTCCTTCTATTCCTTGTTATTTTTTTTTAACATACTGATAATAAAACTCTCTTCTTAGTACCATGTGCATTTTTCAGCAATGAGCCAAAGTTTATTTTTACAAGCACTATCCCTGGTAGTGTTTTCAAAAGCATTTTGATGGTGTTGCATTCAGTGGAAAAAAGTAAAGGTGTTATACGACTGAGAACTTCCTCATCAGTACATCGATATGCGCATATATAACAAGCTTTACGTACTAGTGTTCTTGTGAAACACATGTACATTTTTCTTCTTCTTTGTAAGTGATAAATTAACTTAACCTTTCCTTTTTCAACTTAATGGCAAACCCCCAGTATGGCTCAGCTCTGTACAGGGACTCGTCCTTCTTGTAATGTAACAATCCAGAAAAATCTCCTTGAAGATATAAATGTTTGGGGATTAAAGAAAAGGCTGTCAGTCTTCATGCAATATGAAATAATGGTTTTGACTCAATGCACGAGTCAGAAGAAGAAATTTAGGAAGATAAAAATATGTTGCTGAGCATTTTCTTTACTTTTCTTCTTAAAAACCATTATAAGAGTGATTACACATCTGCAGTACATAATTTTGTTGATACACTTAAAAAAAAAAAAATATTCCTGCTTTTCAAATTGTATTCTTCTAATGTTCTCCAAGTTATATTCTTAAAGGCTTGATATCAGAATACAATACATTTGATACATCTTGCTGTAGAAGTAAAGCGAAGAAGACAAAGAATGTTGCATATTGTTAAATGTTTTCGGCTAGGTAAGAAAAAAGCACTTGAAAGACTGCTCTAAAATCCTTGATTAAAAGATTTCTTTCATGGTTAGATTTACTGGTTTGTCACAAAACAAAATAGTTAAAATGGAAATAATACAATATTGTCTATAATTGCTCTGTCAAGGTTTAATTCAAAATAAGAATTTTAATTCAAGCAATTTATAGTCGCATGATAAATATGTCTGTAGCTAGCAGACTTCTAGAGGCGTACATTCATATGAATCAACCCGTAAATTCTTTCTTTGTGTTTTAAATGTTTCTAGAAGTGAATTAAAGCGACAATTCTCTATGATGTTGAGAAAATATTGATAAGTACAAAAAGTACTACATATTGATAATTATAAGTTAAGGTTCCACATTTAGATTTCTTAGTAAAAGATTTTTTTTTTAACAAATCCCCAACACCCTACCAGGATGTTAAAGCAGCATTCTGCGCTTCTGGTGTGAAAAATAGATGCAGATATGTCAGCTCCGACTGATTTTCTGTGACTGACGGATTGGTGGTCGGGCTCACAGAGTTCAATAGAGTCTCACTCAGAGAATATAGTACTTTTCTGTTAATATGCCATTTTGGTCTAAAATCTCACTGATTATGGAAATTGGAGTTTAACACTGGCAGTTCTTACCAGATGACCGGGATTTAAAATGATTATGACCACAGTTGACTGGCAGTCAGTTCAGGACATGACAGCAGCATTTCAACAATCAGAAAAATAATGTTCAGTGTCCCAGTAGCACATCTCTGCAATTTCTGCAGTAATTCTTTCTCGGTCAAGGTGTTTCTGTGGGAATTCTGTGCCACAGCTGCTGCCCTGTGGTCCAAAGACAGTCATCCACCCCCCAATCCAAGAATTTGGTTTTGACCATTGATATTATAACTGCCTGAATCCTATATCAATGTGTCCCTGCTGCACGCCTACTGCAGTATAAAAAGTTTTGGTCTGCACGGTCCTTTACATTTGCATATTTTTTTTAAAGTATAAAGAGTGCTTCACATGGGAATTAGTACACACATTTACATTTAAAATTCGGGTGAAGGAGCAGCTCAGCAAGGAAAGACAATGAATCTGTAAACACTGAGTTTGAATCATGTAAGCTTGGTTTAAAATCCCAGTGTCAGCTCCTTGTGACCCTGGGTACAGTAAGTCACCCGAAGTACATTGGGTGCTAGGCACCAATACTCTGATGTCCCTTTCCCAATGTCCAGGCCCACCCAAAAGTGTAGGGAGTAGCGCTACTCCGTAAGCTGTTGGTGAACTTTTTTAAGGTACCTGCCAAGTACTCCAGTACTCGGTGCGGCCGACTTAGCAACGAGGATCCGTCCGATCCAGCAACGTGGTCCTCCGCGATGGCGTCCGCCTCAGCGTTGGGTGGACTCCGGTAGGAGGGTCTCACCTTTAAGAGTCTCTGATAACACTGTGGTGGTCTGGTCCAAGACCACAGGCCGCAATCACTGCCCGGCATCTTCCTTGTGTCCCTGACACTACAGTAAAATGGGGAAGCGTCCCTATCTAGGGGCCTTCCCTGAAGCAGCCCCAAACTCCCTTGATTTGGAGCCTATCTAGGACCTAAGGGGGGTTATCTGGTCTAGTCTGAGTGCCACTGACACTCAGTCCCTACCTTCTCCTTCTCTGTCCTGGCTCCAACTGATGCCTCGCGCTCTAAGCGTGCCAAATGTAGCCAACTGTTGCAGTGGAACCCTGGCAGCCCTATTGGCTGAACCTCACCATCTGACTGCAGCCTCCTGGGGCATTCTGGCAAACTTTACTTACTTTACTTACTTTAACTTTCAAGCGACGCGTCGCCATGGAAACGTGACGTCACATGACCCCGCAGCTTCATTTGACGCCGGAGCCGAGCACTAGGGCGGGGTGAGAGCAGACAGAGCGGCGCAGGGAGAAGAGTTTGTGCTTCCCTGCACTAGATCATGGGTCTTGTTGAATGCCAATCTATGGGTAGAAAGAACAAGAGTAACAGTAAGAGTTACAAATAAAAGCAGAGTCTCTGTATGGTTGGTAAAAGAAATGTTTAATAGGGGTGTGCAAACTGGGCACATTTAAATTAAATGCCGGGGGGAGGCGCAATGTCTCTGTAAAACCCTCTTACCTGCTCTCAGCGGGCTCTTCGGCGATGTGTCGCCCTGAGAATGGCGGTCAAATGGCAAATGTCACACCGGTAAAGGGGGGAAGCAGACAGGGGGGCAGGCGCAAACAGAAAAGTTTTCGCACCCCTGATGTAGAAGATTAAAAAAAAAATCAACAAAAAATAATAAGAACCATAAGTTTTTGCTGATAAAGAGAATTAAAAAAAATGCTATACTTCCCCCCCACCCCCCTCCTCCCAGACATTATGTCAATAATAAATAGTTAGAACACGCATGACTTTCTAGATTGTCAGCTTTTTGTTCATGTGCTTGCTGATATTTCCATAGAATCTGGCTGCCCCCATTATTCCAATATCAGGCTCCTGCCATGTTTGTACAGGAGTACTAACACACTCTTGGGTCTTTGTAGTGCCCAGAGCTTGTTATAACCAGGTGCAGTATAACAGCTCCCAGGGTGTGGCCAACTTTAATAATACCAAATCTTCAACTAAATTACCATTTTTTTTAACTTAATATGCTACTAACCCTGACATGAAGAGGAGGTTGGAAGTGGATAATGACAATATTTTGTATTGAAAAAATGCTTTTGGTTTTATTTTGTTTCTTTGACCCATGAGGTAAAAGCATTGATGCACACATTGTCATGCAAGTGAAGGATGGGAGCTTGCAAGAGGTGCCAGTAAAAATAGATGTCTCCAGCCACATTACTCTGTCAGAGTAATTGAATTGTTTTGCAAGCTGTGATATGACTGTACTAGAGAACCTTAGCTGTTTGAATTTCACCTGTCTGCATTTAACGCTGTCATGCCATTTGATTCATGTCTCAGATTTAGATGTTTACAGAAAATCATTAACCTAGAGAGTGTCTTAAATGATTTGTACATTTTCAGATTTTATCTAAAGACATTTGGTTGCTAGAAGCAAAGAAAGTTTGTAAACTGTTGAATGTTTTGTCTGCACAGCAAAATATTGTTATTGTGTATAGCATTAACATTAGAAGCAGCTTCGTAAATAAAGAAACGTTTGCTTTGATGCTCAGCACCCTTTTTTGTCACAGATGTGTCAAATGTAGGAAAGTTGTTATTGTAACGACGCTGATTGTTAGCTAGAGGTTTATACCACCTCCCCGTACTTATTTAAGCAGATTTAAGCTCTATTACACAACACAACACACACACAAAACACACACAACACACATCCTCCCTCCCCCAGCTAAACACATCTCCATCAGATACAAGCATTGCCTCTCATACACTTTACTTCTGTAATGATAACAAATAACGTGAATTATAACTCAGAAATAAAATCTGAATCTAAATGTATAAATACCAGATTACAAAACGACAACTTTAGTTTTATGTTTTTTTATTCAGCCTTACATTTTTTTTTTAATACTCTTATTACTGCATAGTTTGGCAAATATTTTACAGCAAGCTTGCATGTATGTGAGATGCAGTCCTGTCCTTGGAGGGTGTTAGATTTAAATATTGTTAACAAATATAGTGTAATAAAAATTAAAAGTCAATAACAGTGAATTGCTGCAAAAATTCAAATTACAGGGTTTGCAAAGATCTTTCAGGATAAGGCTGCGCTTATAGTGCATGGCGATGTCGCTCCAAAACAAATCCATTGAATCCGTCGCGTGCGCTTATAGTAAGCGAGACGGAGCGATGTCGCAAGCCAAAATTTGGAAGCCAGTGAAATTTGATTTTTTTTTTTTAGACACAGTCGCCACAGGTGACTGTCTTTAAACCAATCACAGAGTGCTGCCCTCCTCCTTGGTGACGTCACTGGCCTTGTCGCCAGCGACGTCGCTTAAAACTAAAGTTTAACTTTCGCCAGTGGCGACGGGTGACGTCATCGGTCGCGTTGCCGGCACTATACACGCGGCCTAAACCTTCAATGATTACTGCCAGACTGTGCAAGATGGTGATACGTGGGACTGTGCCTTTATTGAACAATGTTACCCTGTAAAGAAGTTAATTGTTTTCCGCAATCAGCATATAATATTGTAATAAACCAACTGAGATGAAATCAGAGCATATTCTGGATGGACTGTGAGAAGTCGGAGATATTTAAAACTTTCCTTCCCATCACCTTTAATATTGCAGTGGAGAAAAAAATGAATTTGCATAAACTGAACACGTTTGTACGTTTGTATAATGTATTTGTACAGAATCCCTGGCTGCAGTGGAAGCACTGCAGGCTGAGAGATAATGGGGAAAGGCAGGGTTGCAGACCTGTCTGAGACACGTGAATGTGTTAACAAGTGATATACAGTATGTATTTGCTGTACAGTTAGGGGGTTATTCATGAAACTGTGACAGTGGACGATCAGGGCACTATTGCGTGGAAACATCCATTGACTTCAATGGGAGTTTCTGACCGTATTGCAGTAACTCAATCGGCACAATTCCAGTTTAATGAATAACCCCCTTAGTGTTACAGTTATGCAGTTGCTTCCGTTACACGTGTTAGAAAGCCACGGGTAAAGTAAACACATTTTTTTATGTCTTTTTTTTTTTTTATATAGTATTAACAGACATATTGAAACCGTTCGTTCTGAAAGAAAATGACTCACATTGTAGAAATTAGGACAATCAAAAAACAAGAACATCATCTCTGCAGGAGATGTTGTTGCTTTGATGTTTCTTAGGCTTCTCACT
Source organism: Ascaphus truei (assembly GCF_040206685.1). Classification (NCBI taxonomy): domain Eukaryota; kingdom Metazoa; phylum Chordata; class Amphibia; order Anura; family Ascaphidae; genus Ascaphus; species Ascaphus truei. Next base: position 77,867,037 of record NC_134489.1, read on the forward strand.
TTTGACAAAGTTGGAATGAAATACACTGCTTATGAAATTGATAAGAGGCTACAGACCATATTTTCATAGTAATACTAAACAGTAAGGGCCATACATTGCCTTGCGGGTAAGTACTAGTAAGTAAATATAACCCAATGCTTTACTAGACATGAACCCTCCTGAAAAGACTCTATGGCCAGGATTCACTAAGACTTGACTTAAAAGGCAGGTAACACGGGATCGGTGTGCAATACCCTGCATCAATTCCTACAAACCACCAGCTACTGTACCTACAGTAACTACCATTGAATGTTGACTACCTAATCAGATCCTACCGATGTGAAGCAAAAGAAAGTCACAGATAACATGGTAATTTGGGGTGGAAAGATTAATTTTGATATTTGTTACGTTGCTGATGGCCTAGCTATTAAGCTCCATAATGTGTCTTCATGAAATGAATATATATATATATATATATATATATATATATATAATTTAAATACAGAGGACTCTCTGAAACTGATGTAGCCACACTGAAAAGTCAAAGTAAATTGAAAGAGTTTTTAATATGTGTAGTTGGATATGACCTCGCAAGTCACTTCTTCAGATATAAGAAAGCCTGAAATCATCTATGAAGACACTTTTGAGGCATTACAAAAAGTCATATACTGTACAACAACATCAAGCTATATAATAACCTGCAGGGAACCTACATTTTCAGTGCCCATACTGTATACTGCGGGTATTGGCACTTTTGATGACTTGTTTTTACTTTTGTTTTTCTTACAGTTGCTGCTAACTTGCAGAAGATGATAGATGACCCCATAACATTTAAAACATTAACTTTTAAGCTGGTGAGTGACTATATCAATATACAACTTGTATGAACAAAACTTGTGCAATTATTTAATTTAATTAAATAAACAGGCGTTTTGTTTCCTTTTTTTTGTTTCAGCTGTACCTTTTACAACTAATTGTAATTTATTCAATATATTGATAATCAACTTGATTAAAATATCATGTCTCATCTTAACCAAGCATTTAATACGGATCTAATTACTGTTTCCTATATAGAAAATATACCATACAAAACATGTTTAGATGCCATACATGCACCTGTATTTGCCCACAGCATGAAAACATTAGATAGAGACACTGTATTCTTCCATTCATTTAATAAAACACATTGCTCTGGGATATGAAATTAAAAATAATTATTTTTTTACAAATCCTTTGCTAGTGAACTCTTCCAGGTATATATACTATAATAGAACAGGCACAATTACTCCCTTGGAAACTTACAATCAATTTTCTGAGCCCGAGGCACTAATAACTTGCACAAGGTCACCTTGTTTTGGCACTGGGTCTGAAGCAGAAATATCCCCTAATTGTTTTTTTAATCAGCATTTTTTTGCTGGTAACTATTGCTCTGTCTTGTGCTCTTGTAACAGACCTTTAAACCACGGTTAGTGGGGAATGTGATATTATTAATATTGTCGGTGGCCTATTATCTGAGGAAGGGGCTGTGACCCATGCAGTAAAACCCATCATTTTTTGCAGCAGTACTTGTGCTCCTCCGTCCTACATTTTTGGTTCAAACTATGGTTAGTGGGGAATGTGATATTAATACTATATTTTACATATTCCACAGCGCAGAATAATGTAGGGGTAAGGGCAACAAAAAAACATAAAACACAACTTATGAAAATGAAACAATATGTAATGGGGTTGATGCTCCGAGCATGGTATTTATTGCAGCTCTAAAGAAGTTTTGGAGAGGAAGTAATGAGTAACGAGGCGAGCCATGGGTTATGAGGCGAAACTGCATGTGGGAGGAGTAATTGGGGATTACATTGGAAATGTAGAGGGGGGCAGTGTCATGGAGAACTTTGTAGGTGAGAACGAGAACCTTGCATTTAATTCTGCTGGGTATGGCAGCTAGTGTAGGGATTTGCACAGTCAAGCAGCAGACAGAACGATTGGTGAACTAGATGAGCCTGGTAGCAGCATTTATGATGCACTGGAAGGGCGATGGTTGGGGGTGGAGGTGACCGACTAGAAGCAGGTTACAATAGTTCAGTTAGGAAATTAAAAGTGCATGAATTGGAGTTGTGGTGGCTTGCACGGTGAGGAACGGGTGTATTTTAGCAATTGAAGTAGCAGGAATTGGTGAGGTAATGTGTGGTATTCTGTAAAAAAAAAGCTATTGTCAGCGAAAAGTGAGGCATAGGAGCCTATTCTCGTAGCTCAGAAGTTGTCATTGTTTGACATGCTCAGAAGTAGTGAAATAAAATGTGAGAAAAAACACCTATTCTCTATTGCAAATCGCATCTTCTAAACCACTTCTATAAAAAGTTTAACAGCCAAACCACCCGGATTGCTTTAGAAGCAGAATGACCAGAGGTTGTACTAACTCCATCCCCAGTCTTATTTATGGGTTTTACTCTGTCAACCAAACCCATATTTTAGGCTCTGGGTGTAACTCACAAAACCAATTTCGCTCCCCTTGAGGTGGCGTGAAAAAAATGCACGTTTTTAGAAGCAGTTTGCATAATGAAACTAAGACAATTGCAGTTTTTGTTTTAAAAAAATGCTATTTGGAGGCTTTTTTGACAAACCAATCAGATCGTCAGAGCAGGAGTGTAACCGCTTCTATAAAAAAAAAAGCCGTTTAGATGCGGTTTGGACATCCGATAAGGGCTTACACAATAGCAAAGCATGTCAAGCTGCTTCTAAATGGCACTTTAGAAGCAGATTGTCACACTTTGGAGCTACTAGAATAGGCCTCTTAGAATTAGAGGGAGGGTAAATGATTTGTTCTGTTTGGACATGTTGAGATTGACAGTAGCTGTGGGACATCGAGAAGGAAATGGCAGAAAGGCAATTAGTGACATAAGACTGGAGAGTGGGAGAGAGTTCATTAGAAAACAGATAGATATTGGTGTCATCGGCAACCACACAACTGTGTTAGTTTGCCCAGAAACGTGGTGTAAACAGAAAAGAGAAGAGGTCATAGAAACACCAACATTGAGTTGGAGTGGAGGTTAGGAGATGCCAGCAAAGGCAACACTGATGTGATCAAATAAATAACAAAAGGACAGTGCTATGATGTGGAATAGAGAGTAGGGAGCAAGAGAGGATAGTCAGCAATATTAAAGATAGCCGAGGCGTCTAGTAATGCAAACTGCCCCTATGATGATTTTGCCTTGAGGAGATCATTGACAGTTTCTGTGGAGTGTATAGGGCACAATCCAGATAAAGATGTATTAGGTAGTTCGAAGAGAGAAAGTGTATCATGCGGTTATAAACAAGTAGTTTGGAATCAATGGGGAGAAGGGAAAGTGGGTGGCAGTTAGATGTTGAGGTTGCTTCACGACAGTTGGCTTCTTCAGGATCATGGGACAGAGGCATACTTAATAGTTGAAGGAAATAAGCCAGTGTTGAGATAGGGTAAAGAAGTGGGTAAGAGTAGAAATTGTTGTGGTGTAAAGAGAGTGAAGATGATGTAAAGAAATAGGGTCAAGAGTACAGGTTGTAGGAGAAAAGGTGGGAGACTTCCCCTTCGCTAATCAAAGAGAATAAGTCAAAGGTACTTTTGGGGTCAGATAGGGGACAACTATGTATGATTGGAGTAGACCGCGAAATATGTTAATCTGTATAATGTAATTTTTTTGTTTGAAATGTGTGGCGAGTTCTTGAGCTGCAAAGACTGACTGAAGGGAAAGGTGAAGAGGGTGTGCAGAGAAGGGAGTTAAAAGTGGAGAACAGGTGTTGAAGATTGGAGGACAATGCAGACATTTATGTTTGTTTAGATAGAGAGAATGCAGCATTGTATTAAGAGTAAGTACATTTATAATGTATCAGCAGTATGGGAGCACTTCTGGAGTTAATGTGTTTTACTAGTTTGCTGGGGTTGAAGCTCAATAGGGCGGTGCCAGTGAGTTATGGTATAAATGACCCCAGTCAAGGGCAGATAAACTGGAGCTGTTAAATAGGAAGGCTGCTGAGTCTGGGCAGGTGAGAAAGAAGGGATTATAGAGATGCTGAGAGCTGAAAAGTGACGTTTGCGGTTGGGGGAAGGGGTGACAAAAGGAAGAGTGAGTGAGAAACAAAAGAGGTGGTGATCGGAAATGGTATATGATGTGTTAGAGAACTTAGAGAGGGAGCAGACATGATAGAACACAAGGCCAAGTTAATCCACTGGGTAAGACCAAAGTGAAAAGTTAACAAAAGGGGTTGGGGTGTTATGTTTTTTAAATTGGCGATATTGTAGTTGATATTTATGAAGTTGATGAAGTTTACTCCTTGATATGGTAAAAAAATGTCTTGCTTCATTTTGGAAACAAAGGCATGAAGCCTAATAATTCAGTTTCTTACACATGATGCTGCTCACTGGAGTGCAGAGGTAAACATCTCCTCAGACCAGACAGATTTACTTGAATATAAATTCAACAGTTACATATTCAAACTTTGTTGCATCCCATTATAGTGTTATGCAAAACAACTCTTCTAACTGATCCAATAACCTCTCCCGCAATCACTCTCGTGCTTACTCGAGTCCTTACCTGTGGCGGCATCTCCCGGCATTCTTCTCCTTCTCTCCTGCAAATTGCAGTGTTTCCCCTGCAGCTCCTTTCAAAATGGCTACACGGCTGTCATTTGACATTTATATATTATTATACCACACAATGCAGGCATTGAACCCTTGATCATTTCATATACCAGTCCACTGCTCTAAGCACTTCACCACAGTGTGGATGGAAGGTTATCCTCTTTAAACCAGTGTTAGCAGTTAGAGAATTGCACTAGCATAAGAAGTATCAGGGATCCAACTCCCACATGCGGTAGTATAATTTATATATTATTATATTATATACTTTATACACCATGCAGAAATTGAACCCTTGATCTTTCATATACCGCACTGCAGTGTGGATGGATGTTTATCCTCTTTAAACAACCCGCTGGGTGTTTGGATGGTATATTTTAATTGACTGCACTGTGCAGTATATGTTGAGGTTTTTTAAAGAGTTATAATCATCACACCCTCTGTGGTGAGATGATTATAAATTAAACTGATAAACTGGAGCTGTTAAATAGGAAGGCTGCTGAGTCTGGGCAGGTGAGAAAGAAGGGATTATAGAGATGCTGAGAGCTGAAAAGTGACGTTTGCGGTTGGGGGAAGGGGTGACAAAAGGAAGAGTGAGTGAGAAACAAAAGAGGTGGTGATCGGAAATGGTATATGATGTGTTAGAGAACTTAGAGAGGGAGCAGACATGATAGAACACAAGGCCAAGTTAATCCACTGGGTAAGACCAAAGTGAAAAGTTAACAAAAGGGGTTGGGGTGTTATGTTTTTTAAATTGGCGATATTGTAGTTGATATTTATGAAGTTGATGAAGTTTACTCCTTGATATGGTAAAAAAATGTCTTGCTTCATTTTGGAAACAAAGGCATGAAGCCTAATAATTCAGTTTCTTACACATGATGCTGCTCACTGGAGTGCAGAGGTAAACATCTCCTCAGACCAGACAGATTTACTTGAATATAAATTCAACAGTTACATATTCAAACTTTGTTGCATCCCATTATAGTGTTATGCAAAACAACTCTTCTAACTGATCCAATAACCTCTCCCGCAATCACTCTCGTGCTTACTCGAGTCCTTACCTGTGGCGGCATCTCCCGGCATTCTTCTCCTTCTCTCCTGCAAATTGCAGTGTTTCCCCTGCAGCTCCTTTCAAAATGGCTACACGGCTGTCATTTGACATTTATATATTATTATACCACACAATGCAGGCATTGAACCCTTGATCATTTCATATACCAGTCCACTGCTCTAAGCACTTCACCACAGTGTGGATGGAAGGTTATCCTCTTTAAACCAGTGTTAGCAGTTAGAGAATTGCACTAGCATAAGAAGTATCAGGGATCCAACTCCCACATGCGGTAGTATAATTTATATATTATTATATTATATACTTTATACACCATGCAGAAATTGAACCCTTGATCTTTCATATACCGCACTGCAGTGTGGATGGATGTTTATCCTCTTTAAACAACCCGCTGGGTGTTTGGATGGTATATTTTAATTGACTGCACTGTGCAGTATATGTTGAGGTTTTTTAAAGAGTTATAATCATCACACCCTCTGTGGTGAGATGATTATAAATTAAAGAATTGCACTAGCATATGAAGCATCAGGGGTTCAATGCCCCCGCATGTTGTATTATATAAAGTATATGAAAAGATGCCGGGAAGAAGCAGAAGCTGCTGCGGAGCAGCACTGTGTGCAATCTGGTTGTTGCACTTATCCTGGTGTGTCCTGGCGTTGCTGCCGTGCGAGGCGGCAGAGCCCCCGGAGGAGGAATCCGGACACTCATGGCACGTGGGAGGGAGATGGATGTCTGTTGGCTGAGAAACAGCTATTACCTGATGTTGTAGACTATATTACAGGTCTCGCTACTACTGAGGTTTATTTAGGAACAATTCCTAATTGGGAAGTGTATAATCTGCAGGCTGGAGGTGCTTTGACAGAACTATTTTGGGCTTGGGAGTAATGTAAACGGTGTAGCAGTGTAATAGCTATGTGAAGGTGTGGTAATGATAAAGAAGTGCTGTGTGTGTTCAGGGATCAATACCAGGAAAGCAGAGAGGCTGTATGTTAGGATTGTGGTGCAGTTTTATTCAGCATAATTGGTGATTTAATTTTTACTTCAGTATTAGGTGATACCTTTTTTATTTGGACTAACAATTTATGTCATAGGACAAGCTTTCGAGAGTTTTCCTCTATTCCTCAGGTCAGAAATACTCTCGAAGGTTTGTCATATATATAGTGCACTGTGAATACTGTCCAGCTTCCCTTCTTACACCGGGAACTAGTAATTAGCACAGATGAGGAGTGCGCAGTACAGTATTTCTCACTGCTCTATTATTAAGCAGCTGAGGGAGTGGGAGAAGGTATGATCCGTGCCAATAACATCTTCATTCCCTCTGTACTGAGGATAAAAGCTGCTGGGTTAGCCAGAGGTTGGGGGCTGCAGGTAAAGCCCCTTAGAGTTACATGTGGCCCCTGGACCACCTATTACCCACCAATGACTTGTACTGTAGCATATCTGCTGTCAGACCTGGTAATCATTTCCCCACAAAAATGTGAAAGGCTGCTCTAACCGGGAGAGACTATAAAACCATTTGTTCTGTATTTGTAATACTGAGAAACTCTAAAACATATTAAATATTTTAAAAGTTCATAAAGAGTTTCAACAATCTCTATTTTCTATTTTCAGATGAACAAATATTGAGTTCCTAAAGTCAACTTACCAACCTTGTGTAGTAGTTGCCGTCATCTGATATTGCATTTATAATGCAATCTTTGGGATGTCTAGGAGTTATGTATACTTTGTCAAAATAATAACGTTAAGAAAAAAACATACCTTAAATAAAACAGATACTAAAACTTTAATGTTATCTTTGTATGCTTACATATTCAAAATTCCCTTTACTAAAACTACCTGCATATCATCAAATAGCAAGAAGAAGACACAATTGTGGTAGCCGACTGATAAATATTACTGAAAGTGACCTTTAGGAATACAGACTTGTGTTCTTGCCTTAAATAATAGGCCAGACTCCGATATATCACGGCACCCCGTTATAATTACAGTTATTATTTAATTTGCTAGCTATTAAGACAGGGTGGCTCAAAAATCATACTGTTGTTTTTTTTCTGTAGGGATCTGGCTGTGATGGGACGGAGATACCCGACGAAGTCAAATTGATTGGGTTTGCTCAGCTGAGCATCACCTGATAACTGCACTTTGACATTCAGCTGGATCAAAATTTGTGAAGAGGCCATCTTAGACAAAAAAAAGGGATAATAGCACCACACAAGTTTTGCTTAATTTTCAAGAAAATCACAAACGTGCTACAAGTTGAAACCACACCTGAAACGCCTGCTGCTATCCAAAAAGCTACTAAATGTCTCTTAGCAATCAATTTGGAATATCCCCATGTGAAACAATTGGAAGAAATGCACTTAATGCTAATGGCTATATTTATTGGTTACTTACAATACAAATTTCATATCAGATATGTACTTCTTTCATTTTAAAATGTCTGATATTTTAATTGTACTGTACTGCTGATTGACAAGACTCCCTATTTTCTGTATTATTTTTTAATGAATATACTTCTGAAAAAAAAAAAGATTTATTAGCCAAACTTGAATCCTAGTTGACTGTGAATTTTATTTTCATATATTTTTGAATTTCACTTCCAGTGACTATTTGTGGTTAAATAGCGTGCTAGTTGCAGCTAATCTGTTAAAGAAAATTATATTCTTGAAGTTTATATAATCTCGTTTCACAGTTGAAAGTCTAGATCCTAAGTTAATGAAAGCACTAGTTCGAGCACAATTTGCAGAATGCATGGGCTTTTAGATGTCACATATAAACATAAATACAGTTTAACACTGGGGTATTTCCCAAGAGGAGATGTTACAGTATATGGTGGTAACCCATTTTACCAGCATATGGTATACTGTTATGGTAGACCACAGATGATAAAATCAGGGTCGGAGAAAGTTATTGTAGTCCATATTTACTATGCGGTGACAAGCATTGGCGGAAAGGTGCCTTACGTCTGAGCACTGCTTAGTATATGAGCCTGTGTGTCTACAATGTTACGTAGCACGTGGTAGGTGCCTTGAAGACATTGCAGCTTAAGAATGTGCCAGAGGCTGCCTTTTTCAGTCACACAAGTTATATTATCATCATGTTGGTATGTTTATTGCAAATAGAAAAGACTTTCACATTGGGCACTCAGGAAATTACTTAGAGGTTGTTACAGATTCACACAATAAAATAGCCATATCTGTCTAAATGGACTTAGAATGTGCAGTAGTCATGTTCTTTCTGTTCCTTTATGATACCCACAGTCACTTTTGAACTGCAGTTACATGGCAATGTCTAAAACAAGTATGTCATTAGAACGGCTTTGATACATTGGAAATGGATATTACCAAGATTCAAATTTATTAGCTCTGAAGCTCGCTGGCCGTGGACTGTCAAACATAAGTCCCTACAGTTTTAGCCCGAATACTGATACTAGCCATCTTGAATTATACCTAATGGTTCAGCCAGAGAGAGAGGATAATTGAGTTACAGGTGTATGTCGTAGCCCACAAGTTATAGGGCTACATCTCAGACCCTCTATATATGGGAGATGCAGTAGTGCATAGCAGTTCTGCTTTATTGGCAAGTAAACTGAGGTACCATATCAGTGGCACCTCTTATTTAGCCCTTTTAGATGTGGACGGGCCAGTCACTGAAAGTGTTGCAGACCCTCCCTCACTTTAAATGTTCAATCTACTCTGGATTTTGTTAAAACCCTTATTCTCACTCTCAAGAGGCTCTTTATCATAATGAAAGCTTACATTTTCGTGTAGCTGATGGGCAGAAATGCAAAAGAATGGGCTCCAGGTACAGGTGGGATTCCGTAGTAGTAGAATGCATAGGATAGTCTCAGTAGACCCTTTACTCCATAGCAGCTCAATCAGGAGTACACCACAGGCCATGTTTACATTTTTAGGAGAAATATTTTTTTTTTTTAAAGTTATTTTATTATATATATAAGTTATTTAATTCTTGAATAGAAGGGATTCTTACTAAGCAGTGCTGTTTAATAAGACTGTGGCAAAAGACTACCTTATTCATTTAAAGATGTCTTCTGGTGCTGAAAAGTGTCTTATGGAATAACACTACTTTGTAAATCTGGTCCTACCCTTCTTAATTAGCCCCCTCTGTGTGCTTTGCTTTTGTTGAAGTGCTCACTGCATATATTGTTATATACTGTATATAACTTTTAGAAAACAACAAATTCTGTAAAAATGTGAAGAAATCAAATCTTAGCTTTACTTGAAGATATGATAACCAGAGAGTTGCTTAAGCAGACATCATGCCCGTCCCTAGGTCATATGCCACCCTTAGGCAAGCACTAATAAGGACGCCCCCACCCCCCCAAGAAAATCCCCCAAATATTTTTGCCCCAAATAGTTTTACCCTCTAGGTAGGAAGCAAGGGGTCTCCGGAGCTGAACCGCATTCATTTTGATCTCCATGGACCCCCTGCTTCCTGAGATACTTAACTCTTTAGGGGGTGCCGGTATCTCCTGCTCGGGTTTAGCTGTCCCATAATGTGGGCCAATAGGAAGCCATGACGCCATATGCCACTTCCTATTGGCCCATGTGACCGGTGCCTTTAAACTTGAGGAGGAGATACCGGCAACCCCAAAGGAGATAAGTATCAGGAAGCAGAAGGCCCCCAGAGCTGAAATGAATGGGGTTCAGCTCCGGAGACCCCCTGCTTCAATGTATATATTTGTTTTAAAAGAAAGAAAAGGAAAGCAGCAGTGGTGCTACACTTTCCCTCTTGTCGCCCCCTGAGACATGCTACCCCCAGGCGGTACCTTACCTAAGGTATGCCTAGCGACGGGCCCTGTAGGAAGGGCTTTCTGTAATGCCTTTCTGCAACTTTGCAGTAGTGTCAAGTGGAAACATTGTTAATATAAGTAATCTTATTTCCTTATCTGCAATATACAGCATATACAAAACCAATACACCACGTTGTATGAGAAGGCGTAATAGGTTTAGAACAGGGGTGGGCATCTCCAGTCCTCCAGGGCCACCAACACGTCAGGTTTTCAGGATATCCCTGCTTCAGCACATGTGACTCAGACTAAGCCATCTGTGCTGAAGCAGGGATATCCTGAAAACCTGCCGTGTTGGTGGCCCTTGAGGACTGGAGTTGCCTTCCCCTGGTTTAGATGGTATGTGAAAGAAGCAGATTCCTTGAATTCTGCCATTAGTACTTCCTAACTAAATCAAGATAAACTGCATTTCTGTAACAGTAATTATATATTCATAATAAAAAAGTTATTTATAATACCTTGTCAGAACTGTTGAGGTGTTTTAGAGCCATTTCCATGTGACAATGTTATTCCATTCCATACTGTTTACATAAAGATAACTCAAAGATGACTGAAACGGTGAAAGGAAATAAAGATGTACTGAGTTGGGTCTTAAATGATTGTCCTTTTTTTATTTGTTTGTTGTGCTTAACAACCTGAGGATTAAAGCAATTGCACACACAGGACAGGAGTTTTCATGGGTTTACATAAGTTTCCTAAATGGAGACCAGATGGATTGGACCATTTCCCATATACAGCTCAACCCCGATGATCTGCGGGAGGGGCTGGCATCGCTGCGCGTCGCCCCCTCCGCCGGGGCCACCCTCAGTAACATGAGACCAACGCCTGGTGCGGGGATCGCTGCCGACGCCTCACTCCACCTCTTCCCCCCTCCTCCCTGCTCCCGCCGATTGGGCGTGCGGCGGCCATTTTGTTTTTAAATTAGCGCGACCCCGGTTATAGCGCGGTCGGATCAGGTGGCCCCCGAGGACCGCGCTACAACAGGGTTGAGGTGTATTGCCAGTGTTGAGTGTTTACTTTTTTACAGATCGTGTGTATGCTGTACCTCATGTATGTTAATTTTTCCTCGTATCATCCTCCTCCTTAAAGCGAGTATTTCAGCCGCGATTTGCATTACGGAGCTATGAGAATAGCAGTTGTTGGCAAGAAATGCATTTCACCCTTTTTTGACCTTTTGTACCGATCATACAAGTATTATCAGGGCAAGGAGACAACGTATCTAAAAAAGACTTTTACAGGCAATTTGAACATGCAATAATGGCTTACAGAATAGCTATACCTGCAAAATCGCTGCTAAAGTATACTTTAGATGTGTTAAGTCACATTTTGAAGCTACTAGAATAAGCCCCTATATACAATATGCATGCAAACATTACCAATCTAGCAGATGCGCTACAAAGCACTTTGCATATAACCCAAAATAATATATTTGAAGTGAAACGTCTTTGCTGGCACCTACAGTGTTTTCATGGGAAAAATGCATTGGCTTGTCAAAAGTGACGTCACGCTACTAATGGGCGCGCGCCTGTCACGCATGTAAACATTGCGCAAGCGCACATCACACATGCGCATGCTCATAAGAGGCCACACGGAAGTTGTAGTCAGCGCATGCACAGAAGAGGCGCTTGTGGACCCCACCATGCATGCTCAGTACCGCCCTTGTCTACCTCCAAGTACACTCGCACCCCCCTTTTTCCAGCTACTGCGCATGGCCGCGGGCCTCTGCTCATGTGCGGCACCAGAGAGAGGATAGATCGAGGGGGTTGAGAGGAGCTGGGAACACCAGACAGAGAGAGTGAGAGAGCCCTGTCACCCAAGATCCCGGTGCTGAAACAAACACAAAGTCACACTCAGAATCACACACAGAATCACGCACACAAAGTCACACACACACACACAAGATGAATTCACAGTTAGTATAAAAATATTAGAGCAAATATCTAAAACGGGGTATGAGCCATGTACGTACGTACCAAGTCACACTTCTTTGTGTTTTGTCACTGAAATTGTATTTTGATTTTTAATTAAAAACATCACCATCACAAATACAAGTTGTGTGACCAAAGACAAAGAACTCACTTAAAATGTGCGTGCTCTGCACACACAACCTTTTTTTTTTTTACCTTAACCCTCAAACACATTTGAGATGTATTATTTTTTTACACAGCTCTCTGCTTGTGATATATAGACTGTATTTATTTATATATCTAGTGTCAGCATAGTGCTGTTACTGATGACACAACATCAAGTTAATAGGGGGGAGTGGGCAGGACCTCAAAAAGGTGAAGGATCTGACCCGCCTCAATAATTGCTTTGTACGTGTAGTTTGACAAGCAGGGGAAATCTAATATGTTTGCACTTATTGTTTACAACCTCAACTCTTTTAGGTGCTACTCACCCCAAAAAACTTTGTATATAAAAGAAAAAACCATAATTTCAAGCGGTGCAAATCTGTGTTTGAATGTTCTCATTTCTTCTGGTGTTCACCATGGCTCGTTGGTTCTCTTATGCAAGCAGTTCTTAATGTTATTTCATGGAAATATAGTCTTACTCCTTTTCCACCTTGGTTCTTGGGCCATCTCATGTAATTTTTTTGTTCTTATGGTGTTTAAGTTGCTTTTCACTGAAATCTGAAATGCTGCACTCTATATTTTTAAGTGTGTGGTTTTCATTTTTCACATCTCCTATTTTTTTTGTTCTACTTATTGTCATGGCACAATCAGGATATCATGACAAGTTCGTTAAGAAGTGCTCATTGATGATAACCGTTTTCCCTAATCTTGAGTATGCCGTGCTTGGACTTGAAGCATTACAACTTAATCTTTAGGCTGCGGCCATGCTCCTGCTGACTGCACGGGGCTTGACGAGGTTACTGTACTTCTCGCAATTTAAATTTTGACGTCCCCGATCACGTGGTGCGCACACGCACACGCTCACCCACACTTACATAAACAAACAAAAAATGACTTTGAACTGCGCTCAGCTTGCCTGCAACGCCAACCCCAAACACACCCCCCCCCCGCACACGCTTCCGAAATAGCTAGGACACCCGGCACTCATGCTTGGAGAGTTGGTGACGTCACTGCTCTCCAAGCATGAGCGTGGTCAGCGCCAGCGTGGCCGCAGCCTCTGTGATCTATTAAGGGAATGTTACAGGACTGAATTATATTGCAAACATGTTTGAGAAGACAGTGGGGCCTATTCTCATTGGGCTGTAGTTATTTCCAAACCGCACCGTTTGGCATGTTCAGAAGTAGCGGAATGAACTGGGAGAAAAAAAAACTATTTTCTATTGCAAATTGCATCTTCTAAACCACTTATATATAAAGGTGACAAACCGCACAGTTTAACAGTCAAAACGCCCGAACTGTACTTGCTGCAGAAGCAGAATACCAGAAGTGGTGCTAACTCCATCCCCGTGTCTGATTTATGGGTTTGGAAAAGAGAGCAACACTCATATTTCAGGCTCTGGCAATACCAATCTCGCCACCCTTGAGGTGGTGTGAAAAAAAATTGAGTTTTTAGAAGCAGTTTTTCTCAAAAAATGAGAGTTGGAGGCTTCTAAAAAAGCCTTTAGACATGAAGTAGACTAATCATTTCAGAGATACATGTGTATGACAGCGATCTTCTAAGTACAGTATAGGACACATAATTATTACTAATTTGTGAAAAGAGCACGCACAATAATATATATATATATATTTATGTAGCACCTGTTCCCCCTCCTACTGGAGATCTGGCTACTTACATGGTGTTTCTCTGGTGCTGTGAGCTCACCTGGGTGTTACAGAAGGCCAGAGGGCTCCGCTGGTGTTGTGTGGGATCAGCAACAAGGCAGGCTTTTCCTCCTAGGGTGCAGCGCCTCCATCCCATGAGGATCCTGGCAGGCAGGATGGTCCCCATAGGCAGCTCTTTCTCCTCCAAAGACTACACAGCATTGTTGATATAACTGAGTCTTTATTCCGTACAGCATGGGGCATCCTCCACAATCCCTGGAGCAGATACCCAGGGCTTGAGGCCCCAAGCATCCCTCCTAAATTCTCACCCCCCGATGGGATGAGGGGAACACTCCCTCTCGTCTGAGGGAGGGAAGACAGACACCAGCCAGCCTAATCAATTTGGTCGAGTGTTGTCTTTTATACCCGGGGAGGAAGGGCTTGTAACCCTGCCCCATAACAGGGCAGGTCCAGGTACTGACAGGCATCACACCATATACATGTGACCCAGTCAGTACCCTCCCCAGGTATGACACCCCAACTGCAGATTTAGGCTTGTCCCTGGGTATGGCAACACAGTAACCATCCAGGCTGCAACTGCAGGCTAGGCACTGCCCCAACACTGCCTGTTCCTATCAGGACTTATAGTGTTGAGGCCAGTGGAAGGCTAGGATATATATATATATATATATATATATATATATATATATACTGTTCTGTGGCTAACTAATAGATGATACTGTTCTGTGGCTAACTAAATGCTACTGTCTAGTATATATATATATATATATATATATATATATATATATATATATATATATTTAACAATAAGAATTAAAAGATGGGGCTATGTATCAATGAAAATAAAAGTATTTTTTGCTGCCCTGCAACATTGTTTTTGGATTTTGCTAAAGGTTAGAAACGTGGAAATGAAGCTTCTTACAGTATATCTGACTCAGATTTTAAGCCAGCTAGAATTACAATATTTGTAGTCATCCAAAAAATAATCCCAAAAGAAGGAAGACAGAAACCTTCCTAAAAACAGGGCACACATAAATGTAACTAGTATGAAAATGTCAGAATACATTACAAAAATACATCTGTATATGAAAAGTAACGCAACATATCTTAACATTTACACACATAACCACATCCATTGGGAGTCTGAGTAGCATTCCATATTAATATATGCACAGAGAATAGAATACAAAATTCTAGCTATTGAATAAGACATCACCGAAGATTCAGGAAAATAACCCCCTAGTGAAACAACTAGTACGGTACAGTACAGTAATTAGAATCTACTTTAAAATACTGTATGGTCAACAAATAGCATAACAAAATCAATGTGCAAAAATATGTATAATAGTTGAAGACAGACACAAGATACAATCACAAAGCGTCTCAATAGGCAATAAGTCAAAGTGATTGATGATACCAGAGCGAAATAAAAAAAAATGCCAAGCCTGGTTATGAGTAACAAAGTCCAGTAGACGCATCATAAACATGCGATTTACTCCTTGTGGTACCACACCAGATGCGGATGTTGGTCAAACATCCGACATACGTTTCGCTTTCTGCTTCATCAAAGGTGTGCAAAAAGAGAAGGGGATGGGGGAGCACTGGTGGAATAATAAAGTAGAATGCAATCTAATTCAGGTGTGTAAGACTCTGAAATGTGGATGGTGTGGATCTAAAATAATTTAAACACTCACACGGCCTTGTGCAGATGCTTGCGCATCAAGGTATCTTTTACGTCCTCGCTTCTTTTCCTTTTAGATCCAATCTCCGCTTCTCGTCTAGGCTCTTCTTTTCTTGATGTGATGTCTCTCGTCTTTATTCTTCTTCTCCTTTTTCTTGCGTGTGGTGTCACCCTCAGAATAAATACATAAGAATGTGAACAGTAGTACGTATAAAACAACAATATAATATAACCAGGGGTTAGCACATCTGAGTTGAAATCAAAATCCAAAATTTAAAATTAAAAACACTCACACGGGCATGTGTGGGTGCACTCTGGGGGGGAAAGGTACCTTGACCTCCTCCAGGGGGATCCCACTGTTCCAAAATGCCAGCCTTCGCTCTGTGGCAAGTGGTGGGGGGAAGGGAAAAGGGAAAAAAAAATATATATATATGGATTATATCATTTTAAAAATCTTTGCTATTGTCGGACGGAATATGTGGTGTACTTGCTTGCGTGCCCATGTGGTCTCCAATACGTGGGCCGGACTTCTAGACCTTTGAGAGTCCGCGTTTTGGAGCATATGGGCAATATACGCAGGCAGGTTATGATCCATAGTGTTTCCAGACATTTTAGCTTGGCACATGGAGGAAATCCTGAGGGGCTTTCCTATAAAGGAATAGAAAAAGTGGAGGCACATTGGAGGGGCGGAGACCAGCTTAACAAACTTGCACAACGAGAGACTTATTGGATCTATAGACTCCAGACTCTGGCCCCAAAGGGCCTCAATATAGACATAGATTTAGGAGCCTTTTATTGAGCCGACACTATTATAAATTTTACCTTTCATGGCCCTAGGAGTTTCCCCCCAACAGCCATGTTCCAGTCCTTTTCCCACCCCCTTCCCTTTTTCCCCCTCCCGCCGCCTTCCCCCCCCTCCCCCATACCCACCTCCCCTCCTTTGCCTCAATAGCAAAAAAATTTAAAATGATATAATCCATGCCCAGTTTTAGGGTACTGATTTTGTTTTTGATTTACCCCACAGATTTCGACCATTCAACTACTATTCAAAGAGTCCAGATATCTATGTTTATACACTTTTCAATTGTTTGATAAAAAATATTTTTATAATATTTATTAAAAACATTTTTATTTTAGACATTATAATTGTCTCCTATAGACTTATTAAATGCATTTTTACCTCAACCACAGCCAGGAATGAGGTTAATAATAAACGTTTTGTATAGCTAGTACACATCATACTTTCAGCAGTTATTATACACCATCTTTTTGCTTAAGGAATAAGACAAGGGTTTAGCCTTCTTAGGAGTTGTATATATACAGTATATATTTATTTTTTAACACCTAATGTTTTAACAATTATTTTTAGACATCTATGTTCTTTGGGAAATTTATATAAAGATAGAAATGCAACCAAGTAAAGTCCTTTATATTTGAAACGGAGGAATCCGTTTTCATAACAGGAGCAACCATTTTTTAAACTAATGCATCATTGAATCAGGGCGTCTGTGAAAACCAATATTAGCAGATTGCAATTAGCCATCAACACATACAACCTTTGTGTAGATATTTACTCAGATCAGCTGTATGTAGGAGGAGGATTGAGGGGGATGGAGTTGCCTGGCCGGCTGCAGTATATAAAGGAGGAACGGCGAGCCTTACCCATTCTAACTACGGAGCCTGAGGAAGCCCATAGGGCAAAACGCGTTGCTCAAAATCCCCCAACCTTTTTGACTTGTTGCAGCCACCATAGGGAGCAGGACACGGGAAGTGCAGAGCTCCATCCGGACGCGGAGAGAGTTTCACTGCAGCCCCACGAGCCCTGCTAAACATCCCCCAAAGACTGGCTTTTTAATCCCATTCTGACACCGCAGCTCACTAGTTGAGTGAGCGGTGAGCTTGTTGTTTATTTGTTTTTCTGAATAAAGAGTTTAGCCCTAATTCTCTGGGCTGATAAATTTATACATCTCACTGGGAGAGAGAAATCACCATCAGAGGCTGGCACAAGGCTCTACCCAGGGACACCAGACGGAACCAACAAGATACCTTTCCAAGTGTGCACTCACACTTGGCCGTGTGAGTAGTAATTTTCTTTTATATATATATATATATATATATATATATATATATATATTCCTTTTCCCTTCCCCCCACCACTTGCCACAGAGCGAAGGCTGGCATTTTGGAACAGTGGGATCCCCCTGGAGGTCAAGATACCTTTCCCCCCAGAGTGCACCCACACATGCCCGTGTGAGTGTTTTTAATTTTAAATTTTGGATTTTGATTTCAACTCAGATGTGCTAACCCCTGGTTATATTATATTGTTGTTTTATACGTACTACTGTTCACATTCTTATGTATTTATTCTGAGGGTGACACCACACGCAAGAAAAAGGAGAAGAAGAATAAAGACGAGAGACATCACATCAAGAAAAGAAGAGCCTAGACGAGAAGCGGAGATTGGATCTAAAAGGAAAAGAAGTGAGGACGTAAAAGATACCTTGATGCGCAAGCATTTGCACAAGGCCGTGTGAGTGTTTAAATTATTTTAGATCCACACCATCCACATTTCAGAGTCTTACACACCTGAATTAGATTGCATTCTACTTTATTATTCCACCAGTGCTCCCCCATCCCCTTCTCTTTTTGCTTTCATTTTGAAGGATCCTGGGTAGATCCTCCTTTGGGGTCTTTAGAGTCACAGGAGGAAATGAATCAGAAGGATAACCTTGTCTACCATCAAGGTTTTTTACCTTTATCCAGTATTGAATTATTCATAGGTAGCGCCCGGGTATTTCTGTTCCATCATCAAAGGTGTGGTTTGCAAGTGCAAGACCGCTTCTATATATACACAAAAATGTGGTGATATCATACTCAGTATATAAAATAGAACAGCATTAAACATCTGATACATCCACGCAGAAATATATACATATTATAAGAACCCAGTAAATTGTAATTCTTCATTTAACTCTACTGGATGCACAGCATTAATGGAAAAATTCCATCTGCTCTCTTTTTTAAGTAGAGCCGTCTTCAAATTACCATCTCTAATCTTTAGGGTAACTTTATGAATACCAAAGGCTATCAACCCTGTCGGTAAGCCCACATGGTGACTCAAAATGTGTACTGATCTAGGATACAAAGGCAAATCTGCCTTCTCGTCATACCTCAACAGACTTCAAGTTACATGTGCATTGGAGCGCATAAATGACTACTTTAAGGCAGTTAATATACATATTAATGTCACATTTTTTTTTACTGCCTGAACCAATGCGATCAGTTTTCGCAGTTTTTATAAATGTACAAGCTTTTCATGATCCACAGTGAAAACACACTGGACTCAACCCAACCATGTTGTACTTTTTCCATAACAAAAATGACTATTAACAAGTTGATCCCTAAGATTATTTGCTCACCTCACCGTCATGCTCACCTAGGGGCTAAGAAAGGCTCTAGTACTGTCCAAATATATGATGGACAAATGTTTGGCAAGAATGTTACACAGATCACCCCATTGTGTCAAAAATGTTGTAATAAACTTCACACAATTTTATTAGGCTCTCTTAATTGGGATAAAAATATGATCACGGTTACTTCTAAGAGCTCTATTATAAGCCTTCTTATTATACTTACCACTATATGCTTTATTTTTTAACAATTTGCTCTGTCCTTAAATTCATTGATATTGGAGCAGAAAATTGGACGATAGGAATACATTTCTCGAGAGTCACTGGGTGAGCACTTGAGAAATGTAGATTATATGTAGCTGTAGTTTTACAAAATAGTTCTATTTTAATAGTACCATCTTTATTAATATGAACTGTGAGATCTAAAAATGAAAGAGATGTATTTGAAATGTTGCAAACAAAAAATTCACTAGTGAGCACATTCACATATCTCGGACAGGTCTGCCTCCTGCGCTTTCACCATTTTCTCCTAGCATACAGTGCTTCCACTGCAGCAAGGGATTCTGGGAAATGACATGCAAATGAGCACACAGTGTCACCTTTTGCTTCAAATCCATTTTGATATGGACCCTTATAAGCTTATGCCTGCCGCATTACACAGCTTTTCAGCACAGACTGGGTTAAAGAATGGAAATAGCCAGTATTAGAAATGTCAAAGGTCAACCTACTGTAATGTTCAAATCATTTTCATTAAGACAATGAATGAAACAATGTCATTCATCAACTGGCCTCTCCCAAAGGAGCACATATCTTGTAAAACCAGATAGACAATCCACCAGTGAAATTCACGCTGCCACCACCACAAAAATAGGTTAGTATACAATGGGCCACAAGTGGCCTCCATTGCAGTACCCATCAATTAAGAAAAAAATCTGTTATTAAAAACAAAATAATTGTGGATGAGGTCAAAATGTAACATGAACTTGAGATTTTTTTTTTCAGTATGCGTTTGTAAAGAATATTGCAAAGCCATCAATCACAGGTATGTTCCTGATGTGCAAAACCTGTGTAAAAGACAGACTGACTCTGGCCTTGTAGAATTGATATAAGTTAGTATGTTTAAATTTAAAAAGTGTTTTTTTTTTCCTTTTAACTCTGTGATGTTAATTGACCAACTGGAACAAGCTGATTGATTGGGGAGGGGGAGGGTCATATGACTGCTTTATCTGTATAATACCAACACCTTTCCTGCATCTTTGCAGGAACTGCATTAGGCATTAGACAGTGAGGCATTTAAAGTGAGCTTTTTAAGTGATAAATACAGTTAGACTACAGTTTGACTAGAGGTGACTGGGGACTGCTTCTTTCTGCAAACTCTTTAACTCAAGACAACAAACGGTAAGCTATTCAGATCACACTATGATCCCAAGCTTGCTAACCTGCCTATTTCAACCCCCCACCCCTTTACAACTTATTTACTGCAGTCTCTCCCAAAACTGACTCCACAATACACTGAAACCCTGAACTGACTCTAGCATTGCAATACAGCTAAACATTTGACAAGGAACAGGCACACACCTGCTGTTAGTCTGCTCACACTCACTCTGCTCACAACAGCTCCTTGCAGCACTGCCTACCTCTGGCATCATGAACCTACTATGTATTTTAACTTTTTTCTTTCTCCTGGCCTCATGGAGATGTTACTCCCTCTACCCACTACCAACTCCTCCATCCTGGCCCACACCTAACATCACCATACACCCTGGACTACTCAAAAGCCTTGCACTATCTACTGAATGTTGGTGGAGAACTCTAAAAACCAGCACACCAACCACTGCTCACTCTAATGGAAAACACCACAAATTTACAACTTGCAAACAACTACCCAAATTTCTACTCATACTATTACTCTCTTTAGCAGGTGATATTGAAACTAACCCAGGTCCTCCCATTTCAGCTCTGTCCCATGCCCCTGAGAATTCCACCTTTAAGTTCCAAAAAGGGCTATCTGTCGCCCATACTGTATAAACATCCGGAGCCTGCTGCCCAAACTGGACGAACTAAGGGCATGGTGCCTTATGCATAAACCCAAAGCCATCGTTCTTACAGAAACATGGCAATCCCCTAAAACCCCTGATGCAAATATTGCCATTCGGGGATACTCCATTTTTAAGAGAGATAGGTCAAAGAGAGGAGGAGGGGTGTTATTTTATATTGCAGACACCTTACAATTTACACTGTTAAATTGCCCACCAAGTCCACCCTCTTTTGAAACTCTAGTTGGCAAAATCTACCTCCCCTTTTCTAAGCCCATCTTGCTTGCTGGCATCTACCGCCCCCCTAAAGCCCCTCTACAATCCTTGACTGATATCACCCAATTTCTTGGCTCCATTTCCTCTCTGAATGAGAACAGTGAGCTGCTAGTTCTAGGGGATTTCAACTTCAATTGGCTTGACCCTAAAAACCACAAAATCCAGATACAACTCAAGTCACTTTACCTATCGCAACTCATTTCCCAACCCACACAGATAAACCTGAAATCGCATAACCATTCCTTGCTAGACTGGATTCTCTCCTCAAACCCCAGAAGAACCCAATCCTCTGGCATCCTTCCTGATATTTTCAGTGACCATGCAATAGTGTACTGTGTAAGGAAAATTAAACCGCCCCATTCAAGCCCTAAAGTTCTCCTCACTAGAACATTTAAAAACTTTAACCCACAACAGTTTCTGGATGACCTTACCAACTGCCCATGACACAGGTTCGATTTAATTCCCGACCCCGATTCTGCGCTCGACTATTTCCAATCCGAGTTCTTAAAACTCTGCGATACCCATGCTCCACTACGCAAAATAAGGGTACGGGGGGCCCACCTTCCATGGGTTACACCTGACCTTATAGCACTCTACCAGTTCAGGGATGCCTTATGGAAAAGCTACAAAGTAACTGGCACTACCAAGGATCTCAATCACTACAGATGCATGCGGAACATGTGCACAAGGCAAACAAGGCATGCAAAAGCACAATATTACTCTGACAATCTCCACCAAAATACATCAAACCCAGCTAACTTCTGGAAGGTTATCAACAATATATTCCAGCCTCCTAACCATCAACAACCAAGTAATATCACTAAGGGGGATATTACTCTGACAAACCCCACTGACATTGCAAATGCATTCAATGATTACTTTGTGGGGTGTGCCACTAACTTAATAGCAAAACACAGCACAAACCCCAAACATGAATCTCATCCTGGGAGTATCCCTACAGTCCCACCCCCTCCCAACACTGCCCACAATTTTCAATTTAGCACAGTATCTGAAGAGGAGATTACACAAGCGCTCCTCAAACTAAAACTAAGCAGCCAATGTGGACCCGACTTACTACAATCTAGGTTCCTACGACTTGGTGCCCCAGCCATTGCCAAACCAATTGCGTCCATAGTCAACTCTATCCTGTCTGCAGGCCATATCCCTAAGACCTGGAAAACTGCCAGAGTTGTCCCAATCTTCAAAAGTGGGGACAAAAACACTGTCTCAAACTACAGGCCAATCTCACTTCTCCCAATTCTATCCAAAGTTATGGAAAAATGTGTCCACTCCCAATTAAGCGATTTCTACACCAAGACAAATTTCCCTAGCCAATTCCAGTCTGGGTTTCGTCCCAAACACTCCACCGTAACTACCCTGCTAAAAGTTTGCAATGAAATCCAGTGTGGAATGGAACGGGGACAACTCACTGGTGCAGTATTCCTAGATTTTGCAAAGGCTTTTGACACAGTTGATCATGTTATCCTGCTTAACAAACTCCAGAGCTCTGGAATATGGAAACATGCTTTAAACTGGTTTCAGTCCTACCTATCAGGAAGATCCCAACATGTGTCCATCTCAGGCTCTAACTCCAACCCCCTGGATATCACCTGTGGTGTCCCGCAAGGCTCTGTTCTGGGGCCCCTACTCTTCTCAGTGTTCATTAATGATCTTCTCCCACAGCTTGTAAGGAAACCTCAATACACATGTATGCAGATGACACAATCCTATATGCACACAGTCATAGCCTCTCTGACCTTCAACACATACTTCAGTCTGACTTTTTGAGACTCGAAAACTGGATTTCCCAAAACAAACTGTTTTTAAACACTGACAAGACTGTAACAATGGTATTTGGGACAAAGACTAAATTTGTAAAGCTTCCAGTGACTGAGCTCCTGATTAGAACCAACGCTAACACCACCCTAACACCTGTCACTAGTTTTAAATACCTGGGCTTATGGTTTGACTCCCACTTAACATTCGGGATGCACATTGATACCCTGACAACCAAGACCTATGCCAAACTAGGGGTACTTACAGGAACAAATCCTCCCTAAGTCTCCTGGTCAGAAAGCGTATCGCACAGCAGATGCTAATGCCAATTATTGACTATGGAGACATAGTATATGGCTCGGCTCCTCAAACCCACCTTAGCAAACTTGACACCCTCTACAATTCAATTTGTCGTTTTGTTCTCCAATGCAACTACAACACACATCACTGCGAAATGCTCAAAGAACTAGATTGGTCAACACTAGAGTCTAGGCGCAAAGTTCACCTTTCCTGTCTTGCCTAAATTCTTCATGGGCAAGCTACCCAGCTACCTGAACAAGCTCCTCACCCCTACCACCTGCAGCACTTATCACCTGAGATCAGACTCCAAAAGACTATTCATGGTCCCAAGGCTCAACAAAGTATCCGGACGTTCCTCCTTCTCCTTCCGTGCACCCCAAAACTGGAACAACCTACCAGAGACTCTCACATCCACCACCAGTTTAAGTTCTTTCAAATCTAAGGCTGTCTCACATTTTAACCTGGTCTGTAACTGTTTCATACGCTCATAATATATATTTTCTTTAACTGTGCACGCAATGTCTTGTATATAATGTATACCCTGTTCATTTATGTAACTGTACTTGTAACCATGTACTATTTGTTTTATTCTGTGCCCAGGACATACTTCAAAACGAGAGGTAACTCTCAATGTATTACTTCCTGGTAAAATATTTTTATAAATAATCAATCAATGTTCATGACTAATATTCAAATACAGTAAAGACTCAACAATCCTGGTAATAAGATATGTCCCCCTTCTGTACCATGATACAAATACACTGTTCTGTATTTGCACATACACAGTATGCAGAGTGTAAAATGCAATTGTTATGTGTTTCGGTAGCTCTTCCAATTACCACTCATCAATTCATAATTTGAGAAACTGGAACAAACTACTTTTCATGCATTGTTGCCAAAAGTACTAATTAAATTCCATTTATTTAATTTTTTTCCAAGATTGGAAACATTTTATTAAACAAACATGAAAGTTCTTAGTAGGTATTATGACTTTTCAAGATAAAACATTCTTAAGGTTATTTCTTTGGCAATACGTAGGCTAATTATCTGGGCTGAGCTTCCTTGTATCTAGGTATGGGTTATTATTAAAGGGCTGTGCCAGAAAACAAATTGACCTTTAGTCTCTATTACAGAAGAAAATGTGTGATTGAGAAATATGGAATATACTAAGATTCAAAGGTGGCAAAAATCTCTAGTAATTATGAGCAATGGTTTCCTGGAATATAAATAACACAGCTTACTATGTTGTTGGGTACATTACACAGTTTTGCCTATTTAGCTTGACCTTATCTTCAACACTAAAGGAATGTGCTGTAAATTATTTTCTCTCCTAACCCAAGGTGGCAATATGATAATAGTAATATGCTGATTATATCGTTGGTCAAATTGAAACATTGGAGAACACTAAATTATTATAAATAGGCTTTGCCTGGAGATCTGTCATGGCTCTTGGCATAAGACTAAATGACACATGCAATTATTTCTAAAGGTTGCAGGCCTATGCTGTTTGTCTGTTACTACAACAGTATTATCATGTACCATTTATTTAGAAGTGGCATTCCACGTTTGGGCTTATTCTATTCAGCCACTTCAACAGATACAGTTCGCCTTATTCAATAAAATGGGATATCGCAGATTTGGCATTACTGCACGGAAAGTCCCACTAACTCGTATAGGGCTGTCCATACAGTAGCTCCAAGTATGCTCTATCATACTTCATTGAATAAGGCCCATAATTCTATATTATATGTAGGGATTTCAGTTTTCGGGTTTATTTTCTGTTTTTCCGGTGTTTTCATTTTAATTTAAAAAAAATCTGTGTTTATCAGTGTAAACAGTAGGGAAAACAATGGACACACATTTGAATCTGGTGTTTATGTAGGCACGTTTTCTAGACTCCTTTGGATCCTATCTGGATTGCTACAAAAGGGCTAATCAATGAGAAATTATGCTGTATTTCTGGTTAAAACCAATCAAAACCGGAAGTGCGAGAGAATTAGTCGGTGGTGTTTTTTCATTTTTTTTATTTTGCGTTTAAAACCTAAAAACGGAATCCCTAATTATATGTAAGTACTGACTTATTTTTTTTTTTTTTAATAAAGTGTCAATATCAAAACACTGACCTTTTTCAAGCTACCTAAGCTTTCATAGTGTCAGATAAAAAAAAAAATATTACCTTGACGGGCACAATCGTATAAGGATAGAAGCACTTTGTTCTCCACAACTTTGTGATTCCTATTCTCTATCATAAACACCCACATTGTAGTGTGTAGTGTAGTGCCTGTGAAATGCTTTCATGGACGATGCCAGTAATTACCACAGTTGGAGACAGGATATTAGGCCTGAGGAACAATTTGCTCTGACCCAGTATTGGCAGTCAGTTTGCTTTTATGTACCTGCGGATAAGGCAGATGTCATTCACATCAGACCACACGAAGTAGACTAATCATTTCAGAGATGCATGTGTATGACAGAAATGTTCTAAGTATAGGGCACATAATTAGTACTAATTTGATTAAAGACCATACACACACACACACGTGTGTGTCTGTGTGTGTGTGTTTCAGGCTATTGGTACCAACAGAATTCATATGCGGATGGTATATAACGAATAACGTGTGCAGATACAAATAAAATAAATACATGACAAATGCATAACAAATACATTAATTCTAAGTTTATTACTCAAACAATATTTAGAAGAAAATATGTAATAAATAAATGACACAATAGTGCTTTAAAAAAAAAGAAGATTTTCATAACAAAGTGAAACTGTATAAACCAGATTGGGAAAAGTTCCTGTAAAATACGCGTTACATTTTTAACCACAGATGTAGTCTAACCGGGAATAATGTTAATGAACTAATTGAAATAACACACTGTATCTAGTTCACTGCTTTTAATGAAAAGAGAACAAAAAATGTGATTCTTGAGTCTCTTTTGTCAGATGTGTCACACCGAGGGCAAACACTTTATTTTTCTAATATGAAAGGCTCTTTTTTAATTCAATAGAGCCGAAAGAGTGAGACATTTAATTCTTTCATGCATATATATCAAATATAATTGTATGTCACAGAGGGAATTTATCTATTATGTGCTATGATATTTATCTTCCTAGATATAACAAACTTAATTTTTAGCCTAAAGCGTTCCATTCCTGATTAAGCAGTTCACTGTTCTGTTTTGGAACTGCACCTGCTCACAAAACAAACTGACTTGCAAAGTGGAAATGCTATTTTTAGTTTTCTATGACCCGTGGTGCACAGTACGGACTATAGGTTATTTGGAAATAGCACAACTTTGGAGGTAACTCTTTAGCAGGCAGCAAAGAAAAGACCAGTGCAGTGTGTAATGCTCA
Source organism: Ascaphus truei (assembly GCF_040206685.1). Lineage (NCBI taxonomy): Eukaryota > Metazoa > Chordata > Amphibia > Anura > Ascaphidae > Ascaphus > Ascaphus truei. The sequence continues at coordinate 77,894,078 of NC_134489.1, forward strand.
AGTAGGCAAGTGAGTGAGCAGAGAGGCATAGACCTTTCATTCTCCGTCTCTGAAAAGCTTTATAGATTAGTCTTTTTGCTAGTGATTGAACTATTGAAAATCAATACGAAAGAGGTATCACCACTCACACTTGTTGGGAAACAGCAGGTGAGCAAATTGAATTCTGATTATCTTACTCTTGTTTAAAAAGGCAGCAATGAAAGTAGGTTTGTTAATACAGTATTTTATAGGTAATTTATTAAACACTGTCGTATTGTTAAAGCCCACTTCCTTTTTCTCCTTCTCTTGGAGCGTAAGTACCACATTAATTCCTCCTGGAGGGGTCTCTTTCGAGGAGGATGAAAGCCCACCAATGGCTTCCTTATATTATCCTGGCAATGCAGTAATGACCCCCCAAGGCCATATTGACCAGACGGTCACTAGTGCCACCCCAAGACATCGTATGGCCATTCCCCTTATTGGAAAAAAACGCAGGATATTCTTTAAATCATTGTTTCTTGTGATCTATGACTATTTGTACAAACAAGCCTGAAACATTAACTGCTTTTGTTTTGTAAGATTTTTTTCTAACCAGCCCCATGTATAGAAATATTAAGCAGCTATTCTGCACGATATGAATGGCACTGTGTTCATTTCTAACTATTAGACATTTGTAGTGTGCTTGGTGGTAAGGGATACTTTAGTTCTAGTACTCTATAGTCTTATTCTGTCATAAAAGTGTCTATAGTCCAAAATAGGTGCCCTCACCTCACCTACCAGGTAACAAATCACCACGAGTACACAGCAACAATGGTCCCGCTGAATACAGAGCCACAGATAGGTGAAAAATAGAAAAAGAGGCACTCCATTGGTCTTCCAGTTAGATAGCGTGGAGTTTGGTCCAGCAGCACAGCTGGTCCCAATAGGGCTGGAGGGGTGGGTGTTAGGGGTATGCCAGATAAGCTTCCTTAAAAGGCGAGTTTTCAGGGAGTTTTTATATATCTGAAAGCTAAGGGGAGTCTGATGGTGCGGTGTAGGGAAATCCAGACGGGACAGCATGGGAGAAGTGTTGAAGGCGGGACTGAGAGGAGAGGTGGATCTCAGGGATATATTTGGGGACAAGGGCTGAGATCTAACGGGAGGGACAGTGTCATTGAGAACTGTGTACGTCAGCGATACGGTTTAAATTTAATTCTAGAGGATATGGGGTGCCAGTGTAGGGATTGCATAGTGGAGCAGCAGAAGTAGAGCGGTGAGTGTGGTAGATGAGTCTGGCAATGGCATTTTGGATGGGACAGATGGATGAAGGGAAAGCCATCAAGGTTGCAGTGGTCAAGGCGGGAAAATATGAGTGAGTGAATTAGGATTTTAGTTGCATCAGGAGTTAGAAAAGTGCATATCCTCTAGAGACATTTCGAGGTGAAGATAGCAGGACCCAGTGAAAGATTAAATGTAAGGAATGGGGGAACGGGCAGAGACAAAGATAACACTATGTAGTGGGTTTGGTGTATTGATGAGACTGTGGTATTATTGACAGTGAGGGGGAGTTTGGGTGTAGGGGTGACAGGGAAAAGGTGAAAGATTATTAGTTCTGTTTTGGACATTTTAAGCTTAAGCTAACAGTGGGACATCCAGGAGGAGATTGCGGAGAGACAGTTGGCGACACAGGACACAAAATATGGTATTAGTTCACCAGAAGAGGAATAGAGTGAGAAGAGCAGAGTGCCAAGGACAGAACTTTGCAAGACCTCAACCAAAAGAGGGAGTGAAGAGGAGGAGACACCATAGAAGGGAATACTGAAACAGTGGTTGCATAGGTAGAACGTGAACAAGGAAAGGGCTGCAACATGGAGACCAATGGAGTGGAGTGTGTGCAGGATAAGGGGGTGAACAATGGTGTTGAATGCAGCAGAGAGATCCAGTCTAATTAATAAGGAGAAATTACCTTTAGACTTATGTCGCTGTAAATAGGTCATTGGTCACTTTTGTTAGTGCTGTTGCGGTGGAGTATAGAGGGTGGAAAGAGCCAAGCAGGAGTCAGAGGAGAGAAAGGTAGGTATGGGGATGTGTATAGAGTCTGACATGAAGAGATTTAATGTCTGATGGACTCAATATTATCTGTGAAGTACGTAGCAAGGTCATGGGCAGTGTGGGTGGAATGCGATGCAGGTGCAGTTGGGCAGAGAATGGATTTAAGGTGCCAAATAAGCATTGAGGGTTAGAAGACAGAGTTACAGATGCAGTATTAGAACTCTTGCCTTGGAAATTCTGGGGCAGTCTCACAGTAAATGCAACAACATTGCCTCAACATTTCTGTGAGATTCTTAATGGCCTATCGGATTAACACATCGGGGGTCCCTGCAGTCCTATTAATTTTGAATGGGACTGCAAGGACCGCCTGCTGTGTTAATCTGATTTACTGTGAGACTGCCCCCCAGAATCTCCCAGAATTTCCCAGGTAAGTGTTCTAATACTGGTGGCTGCATCTTTAGTATGAGAGAAGAAAAGTAAGTTTGCTTGGCAAGGGAAAGTGCAGTGTTATAGGAGGAGAATGTTCACTTATAGTGGAGGAACTTGAAGCATGATTTCCTCCAGTAACAATCAGCAGTGCGTGAGCACTTTTGGAGGTAGCGTGTAGAGTTTGCTTGCCATGGTTGTGACCCAAATTGACGAAGGGAGGGTGGGGGGGGGGGGGGGGGGAGAGAGAGACATGATGGTAGGGGCTGTTTTGTCTACAATAAGCCTGATGTAAGTATACTGTTGTATAGAGAGGTTGTCAGGTCTGGGCAGTATCGGATGGAGATGGGAGAGAGGAGAGGTTGTAAAGATGTTGAAAATTGGAGGGGGTCTAGGGCGAGTAGATGTTGTGGAGGGTGCAGAGTGTTGAGTGGGGCTAAATATTAGGAGGTGATAATCAGAGTGAGGGAAGGCAGTGTTGGATGAGTTAAAGAATGTGCAGAAGCAGGAGAGAACTGGGTCAAGGGAGTGTCCATTGCAGTGAGTAGGAGAGGTGGTCCACTGTTAGAGACCAAAGGAGATGGTTGAGGAAAGAATTTGGGAGACCAAAGCGGTATTGGGATTGTAAATAGGGATATTAAAGTCTCTTAGAATGAAAGTAGGCATGTGAGAAAAGAGGAAATTAGGAAACCAGGCTGTAAAGTCGTCATGAAATTGAGAGGTAGGTCCACGGTGTCGATAGATGCCAGCAACGGAGGAAAAGGGGGGAAAAGAGATGGACAGCGTGGATGTCGAAGGATAATAAAGAGGAAGGGAAAAGTGGGTATGATGTGAAAGGGAGGGGAGAGGTGAAATGGGGATGAGGTTGAAGTGATTGGCGGTGCGTGGTGAATAGGAAACTTTGGGATAGGGTGTAAAAGTAATAGTAAAGACAGGAAGAGAGATAAGGACAGGGAGTTGCTGGATTTGTTTTGAGCAGTGTGGATGCAATGTGAGAAGCAGATGGGAGTTTATGGCTGCAAAATGAGAGATATGTAAGTAAAGAATGGGAAATTAGGAAGGAGGGATTAGGGGGGAAAGTGTGAGAGCTAGGGATAGAAGCAAAAGTGCAAGTAAGAGAATGAAGGTAAATAAGAGCGAGCAAAGTAACAATAGTTGAAAGCTGAGAGGAGGGTGACATTATTACTTTAAATGCTGCTGTAATATTTCAAGTTGTGGTGTTGGCAGTTGCAGTGTGCAAACACAGTGAATGGCAGCAAACGGTGACAGCCCTCTGGCTGCCATTTTTGGATTGATGTAGATGTCAGCCAAAGAGGTTCTAATTGAATTCAGCTGTTCAATGTAGTTCCTGTAGTCCAGAACAATACATATTGCAGGGTGCTGAGGTGATGAGCATAGCAAGGAATCCCAGGTGTTAACCCATAGTATGCTGTTTTTGTGTAGAGAGTAGCAGCTCTTCGGAAATACTTTCAGATATCCAACTTTGGAGCAATGCAGATGTAGACTGAAAAGTTTCTGATTGAATTCAGCTGTTCAATAAAGGTCCTGTAGTCTAGAGCAAGATGCTTCTAAACAATAAAAAATATCTTCAACTCCTCTCAGTCTTCTTGGTTTAGTTTTTGCCTCTCAAGAACCTTTCAATTGTGATATTCTGTGTAACAAATAAACAGGTTCTACAGCAGCTTCTTCTGATGTTATCTGACCCAAAATAGAAGTTTCAAGGTAATCAAGGTACTGTATGGTCCAACTACAGTATGCAACTATCGAGGAAAGCATGGGAGTTGGTTGTAGATTAAAATAGAGTGCCCTTCACCTTGATTGCCCTGAGAATACTTTTATAGCCTTATCAGTAGGGATATTGTGCCTGATATACTGTCACACAGAGCCACTGTAAGCTCAGAACCCAAACCCACCCCATCATATATATTTGTGTGAAAAAGAGTGCTACTGAGATTGTGAGTGACCTCAAGTAATACAAAAGACAAAAAGCCTCAGTGCTACATCAAATATGACAAATTATATATTTAATTGTATGTATGTATGTCTTTATTTATATAGCGCCATTAATGTACATAGCCCTTCACAGCAGTAATACACGTGCCAATCTTATAAATAACAAATAATATAAATAACACATAAAGGGGAGAAGTGCTTCAGACATAAAAGTACCATTAAAGAAAAGGAGTCCCTGCTCCGAAAAGCTTACAATCTACTTGGTTGGTAGGAAGAACGTACAGAGACAGTAGGAGGGCGTTCTGGTAAGTGCATCTGCAAGGGGCCATGGTTTATGTATGAGGCGTTAATTATCAGCCATCTTGCTACTCATATGCTTCCTTAAGAAAGGAGTTCATGTGAACTGAGAAGTGGCGAAGGAAGGAGAGATGGAGATATATGAATAGAGTTAGCAACATAATGAAACTGGTAGAAAGAAGCATGTATTTTTAAAAGTGAAGTCAAAGCAAATAGAAAAGGTAGTGGCGGCATGGCAGCAATAGTTTAGAGCAGAGATATGTAGTCTGGGATAGATAATATCCTCCTTTCCAGCATAGTTCCAAATCCAGGGCCAGTCAGTGTTGTGTTGTCCACTTGTTGACTCCTGTTGAACCCCCTTTTAAACTCCACACTGCATGCTACTTAAAAAGGCTACTTGAAATATGGACTGCTTTAAATGTATGCTGCTTGCCCCTGCATTGCTGCTTTCCCCAGTGTGTCTCTAGCTATATAGGTCTTACAAGTCACCTGACTGAATTAGGTGCTACCTTGACAACTCAATTAACACATGTGAGGCACACAAATTGTCCCCCCCTCGCTAGAGCTCCTGGCTCCCTGCGCCGCTCCCCTTCCCCTCCCCCGTTCCCTCCCTCTCTCCAACTCCATTTCTTTCTTTTCCTGTCCTTTCCTATCTTCTCCAAGGAGTTATGGAGGTTCCTACGGTGGTTGTCGTAATGCTGCGATCCATGTATAGGCCCTTAAAGACCTGTTGTTTAACTGGGTAAATATTATGCCGGGCAATCTTATTTCCCGAGAGAATTCTCTGTAAACCTCTGCTGTAACTCTCCTGAAAACAAATAAAAATATCTGTTATAAAAAAACAAATGGTATTTCTAAACAGGCTGTCATGCCTCTCATGTGTTAATTGAGCAGTGTCTGGGCAGAACTTAAGTGGGATCAGGTGACTTATGCCTATATATTTAGAGTCACACTGGGTAAGCAGGCGGCAGTGTCCCATCTTTAAAGAGAACAATATTTAAATGGAGTTTAACAGAAGAGTAACGAGAAGTGGCCAACTTTACACCTATTGGTGCTGTATTCTGGAATTGATCGGTGCGAGAAAGGAGCGTATTTTCTATCAGACTCAAGGCACAGCTCCCTTCACTCTGCAGCACCATCATTTATAAATTGCCGTTATCCAACTCTATTTTCAGTGCTCGGGCCTCAGGCTACTCAACACTGAACTTGCAACACTGCCATGCCTCCTCTGCTGTTTATAATCACTCTAACCTCGCTTATTTCCAAACTACACTTTTCTTTCTGCAAGCCGTATGTCGCTAACTACATTCCTATTTCCCCATCTTTCCTTCCTTATCCACTTTTCAGTTCACATGAACTGCTTTCTTGTCTGCACCCTTTGGCTCCACTCATCTATGCCCCCACTCTAAAACACACCCTTACAAATCCTCCTCACACATCAACATACTGTACTTTCCTTGCTTCTCCACCTCGGTTTTGGGGATCTCTCACAATCCTGGTCGTATTTCTACATGCTCTCATCCTCGCCTCCTCATACCCATCCCCTGCCAACCTCCATCCCCTCTCCCTTTCTCATGTGCCCTTTGGAATGCACGCTCCGTTAAAGGCTTGTGTACCTACCCCGAGGTTTCCTTACCCCCACCTACAAACTGAGACAACACCATTTTGTGGAAGTAACATTTTTGGTCACAGCTTTATTACTTTAAAATTTGAAAAGAAATAGTCAGCCAGTCAATAGTCATGTCGTCTGGCGGGAGCCCTTCTCCAAACTGCCCTGTCATCTGCTTACACTATGTCCCCCTTCTGACCATCTGAGCCTAACCTAACCGTATAAATTAGAGCGCCGCTTCCTAAGACTTGTGCCAGGGGTAAAGCGCCTGATCACGTGGGAGCCTCCAGCCTGCACAATCTCTTCGGGGGACCGTCGTATGAAACACAACCGTATAAATTGGAGACTCATTTCAGATGTCTCACGGTGTCCCCAAGATGACTGGCCTGACAGTTCCGCGAAGCTGTGACGATGGATCTGATGACAAATTCATAAGATATGGTTAGACATAAAATTTCTCAATGGAATAGGTGGGTGGTAAAAGAAAGTTAGTGCTGGACTCTAGCAGGTGCATGGTTTAAATAACCTGCACTCGCTCAACTCCCCCGCCCTCCTCCATTGCCGAGCATGCAATATTTTTAATTGAGGTGAGGGGGATGAGAGCTGGCCAATGGGACTCCTAAACTCTCTCTGAGGCACATCAGCCCATATGTGGGCAACAGCCCTATCTTTGGACCTCTGCCTTCCTTTCTAACATATCTCTGTACATTACTTCTTTATCTCTCACTCCGCTCCATTTTGCTATAACCTAGGTTTGGCTCACTGAGTCTGACTGCACTGGAAGATGATCTCTCTTATGGTGGCCTTTCTTTCTCCCACACTTCTTGCCCAATGGCAGGGATGGAGGCGTGGGGATCCTCCTCTCCTGAATCTGGTGTTACCGAACCTTTCCTATTCCTCCCTCTCTTTCCTTCCTTTGAGGCGCACTTTTTTCTCTTCTCCCTGTCCACGTGGTGATCATCTATCACCCAACTACCTCTACTCATTCCCCTTCAGTCTTTCTCTCTCACTTTGAATCCTGGCTCTCCTTTCTCTCCTCAGATTCCCCTGTTCTTCTCCTTGGGGACTTCAACTGTCATATTGATGAGCCCTTTCTCCTTTGGGCTTCACGCTTCTTCTCTAAAACCTCTTTTTTTGGCCTTCAACAATGGACTGCAGCCAGCACCCATAAGATAAAAGCCACTAACTGGACCTGGTTTTCACTAAAAACGTTTAGCTCTCTGACTTAAACATTTCCCCCTTTCCTCTCTCTGACCATCTTATCTCGTTTTTCTCTATTTCACTTCTCCCCTTCTCCACCTCCATCTACCCCTCGTTTCTGCTGAAACCTGCGTTACATTAACCTCCTGGCTCTTGACTCCACTCTGCGCAACTCCCTTTCATCTCTCAGCCCCGTTATAGACTCTGACATCCTGGTCAGAAACTACAACTCTGCCCTATCCTCATCTCTCTTGAGCTATATGCCCCTTTTGTTCTCCCACTCTCGCCCTTCTAACCCCAGATCCTTGCTAAACTACCACACATGCATACTCCGCTCCTGCACTCACTCCTCTGAATGCCTCTGGAGGAAATCTCATAATCTCGCAGACTTCCATCACTGCAAATTTATCCTATCCTGTTTCAACTCTGCCCTCTCCCAGGCTAAACAAACCTGCTTTTCATCACTAATCAACACACAAGTCTAACCCATGCAGATTCTTCTCTATCTTTGATGCTTTACTCAGACCACCCTCTGCTGTCTGTTCTTCTTTCTCCATCTCACCTCAGGACTTTGCTAACTATTTCAAGGAAAAGGTGGAATCTATACGTCAGGGCATCCTCTCTGTATCCCCCTCCCATCCTAAACCTCTTCCCAACTCTCCTGCCTACCTTGACTTTTTTTCCACTGTCACAGAGGAGGATGTGTCATTGCTGATCTCATCTTCTCCACCTACCACCTGCCCTCTTGACCCCATTCCCTCCCATCTTCTAAAACCTCTTGCTGCAAACGACAAAGGTCTTTAAACTTTGCTCATATTACTCGACCTATCTGCAGATTTTGATACTCTGTACCACCCTCTTCTCCTTCACATCCACCATACTCTTGGTATCCATAACGAGCTCTATCCCAGATTTCCTCTTACCCCTCCCATCGTACTTTCAGTGTCAAGTTTGCTAAAACATCCTCAGTTGATCTCTCTGTGGGCATACCCCAGGGATCTGTCCTGGGACCTCTTTTCTCTTTACACACTCTCTCTAGGTGACCTTACCACATCTCTAGGGTTCAAATATCACCTCTATGCTAATGACACACAAATTTACCTTTCAACCGATGACCTGCTGTACAGCTCAAACTCTACGAATGTCTGTCTTCTATATCAACCTATGTCAACTCAAACTTAACATGTCCAAGACAGAGCTCATACTTCCTCCAAGCCTGGCCCTATGTCTCCCTTCTACATTACTGTTGGCAGTACCATCATACATGGGCAAAGAAGAACCAGGGGAGCGATGATACCTTAAAAGAGAATGGAGACTACATAGTGCAATATTGTCTAAACAAAACACAAATAGTGGAAAGCTCCCAAGTGAACACTCACAATATGCTAAAAATAAATATGCAATTATCCAATTATACATATCGGCCTCTGGCAGAGACGCAGAACGGAGGCTTGCAGCAGCGGCGGCGGTGTGTTGTGACTCTGAGATCGCTACTCAGCTACCATCTTCACCTCACCTTCCATGCTGTTATTCCATGTGGATCTTGTAAGCCTCCAATTTTATTGTTTTGGATAAATCGCGTGTTACCATTTTACCTTGGCTTCGTGTCTCTCTCTTCTGAGATTGTACTACCTCCTACCTGCTCCAGCCTGTGACCATCCACCTTAGTTGGATAATTGCATATTTATTTTTAGCATATTGTGAGTGTTCACTTGGGAGCTTTCCACTATTTGTGTTTTGTTTAGACAATATTGCACTATGTAGTCTCCATTCTCTTTTAAGGTATCATCGCTCCCTGGTTCTTCTTTGCCCATGTTCGTTTGGACCTTGAAACAGTCCTTCTAAGGGTTTGTTAGTTTTTTTTACCTTCTTTCACTGCACGTGATTTAAATTTTTTTGTCACTTTGCACTATTTTTGTACACTGTATAGTATTGATTTGCACCTTTTTGAGTATCAGAGCGCCATCTAGTGTCGTTTTATTATAGTATCACAAGCATGCTGCCTAGGGGTCACACTTGGCTCCTCCCTCACATTATCCTCTCACATTCACAATGTATCTAAAATCTGTCATTTTTACCTCCGTAACATTGCAAAGATATGTCCTTTCCTATGTCCCGCTACTGCTGAATCTCTAATGCAGGTCCTCGTTCTCTCCCACTATTTTAACCTTCTACTGTCCGGCCTTCCTGCTTCTCGCCTGTCTCCTCTACAATCTATGCTAAACGCTGCTGCTAGAATCACCTTACTCTCTCCTAAATCTGTCTCAGCATCTCTCATGCTGAAATCCCTCTCCTGGCTTCCAATTAAACTCTGTATCACTCCCAAAATTCACCGCTTCTCTTTTAAGGCTATTCACTCTTCTGCCCCGCCTTACATCTCAGCACTAGTTTCTCGCTATACACCTGCCCGACATGTGCGTTCTGCTCAAGGATTTTTTCTGTCTACCTCTTTTGTATCTAAAGCCCTCTTCCGCTTAAAACCTCTCACTCACTGCCCCACGTCTAACGAATGTCCTTCCCATCAATATCCGACTGGCACCCTCTCTCTCCACCTTTAAAATCTTTAATGAAGTATAAGGGTAGCTCTGCAGACTGGTACTATACATCTTGGATGCACTGACCTTGACCCATCGGAGACTCACTTACCATACCACCCTTCTGCTGTCTCTGCAAGTTCTCCCTAATTACCATGTAGATTGTAAGCTCTTAGAAGCAGGGACTCCTTTTCCTATTGCTACTGTCATGTCTGAAGCACTTATTCTCACTATATTATGTTATATTATTATGTCACGTGTATTACTGCTGTGAAGCCTATGTACCTGGATGGTGCTATATAAATAAAGATATACATACATACAATACTGTCAGTGTAATCAGAGAATGTCTACATGCTCGTGTGTAAATGTGCCAATGGCTGCCATCCACATGTCTTTTGATTTTGGGACAATAAAAATTGTCTTGTTGACATTATGCTTGGGGAAACTGCAATTCTCTGGGCTTCCTCATCCCCACAAAAGGGCAAGATGGTGTGGAAGCACCTACCTACTCAAACTGGAGAATTCTAATGGAAAGAGCAAAGAGAGGAAAATACATTGTCCACACTAAATAAAACATAAGATAAAAGCATTTCCTCTTACTGTTTATTCTTACAATGTTAAAAAACCAACTTTAATACTGAACAACGATCCTCATCATGAACGAGATTTGTCTATACACCAGATTTCTGCTCCCATGTGTCATTGTTCCTTTTTGCAAAGGGAGGGTTGGCTGTGACTGTGCATGACATTTTCAGAATGTTTCCATTTCATGGCAAAAACACAAAATAGAATCATTTAATTAGCAGCTCGACCGGCAACTGCACAAAACACATATGATACTTTAACATCAAAAGATTGCACTTTTACAGACATTTAGCTGAAATATTATTTACAGCTATGACAAATAGATATTGAACTTTGTATATATGTATATACCATTGTAAACGTTATCATTATCCAGTTTCTTTACCATTACAAATGTTTACTATTGAGAGGTATGTTTTCATTTGATTTGTTAAAAGTTAGTTGGAGTCAGTGTGTAGACGCACTGGGGGAGATTCACTAAGCGCCGATGCAGAATATTGTACCCCAATTCTGTGTTAACTGACATTTAAGTCAAGAGCAGTTAATGCCAAATCAGGGTGCAATGCCCAGCATTGACGTCTATTGAAACCCAGCCTTAATATCAAGTGGGGAAACAAATATCCCTATTTGAAACACAAGTCAACAGTTTCACTGTTATTTTCTGCTCGTGGCAGAACATTTTGAGTGCTGATCTTGTGACACTGAATAAATTAACTTGGCAGTAATTCTGAACCCTGGTATTGTAAACTGTGATGTCTCTCACAACCCTTGGCCAGGAGTGACATGAGAATGTATTGAGTAACAATACATGTAGAAAGATACAAAACATTTAATAATTAAAATAAAATGTGAGAATGGGAGAATAAGATATTAAGTTTTCATCAAAAAAGAAGACAGTAGATTAATTAAAATAGCTCTAATATAAAGAAGCAAAGGCATTGTAAAGATGTATCCAATGGTATTGCGACCTGTGGCGCGCTGCAGTGGGACATACACATCGCGCCAGCTGAGAAGCGGTCATTGGTTTAATCCCCACCTGTGAGAAGGGGGTGAGGCTGTTGTGCCATTTCGCCAGCAGGAGCTCGCCACGAGTTGCAATAATGTTGGCTGCATTTGTATGTCATCAGTGGATGTGGGCTAATTGAGTCATTGAAATTACATGTTTACAGTTGCCTTGGTTTATTAAGCCATTTCACTGAATAATTACCATGTAGTAACAGCTACTGTGCTGGAGTAAATAGCCCTCAAAGTATATTAGCCATCAAATTAATGAAGAAAGCAATGAAGTAGCAACTACATGTTTAAAAGGGAGCAAGATCAACAGCACAAAGTTAAAACAATTTAAAAAAAAAAAAGCTCCTTGGCAACCCTTGTAGTTCAGTTCCTAAGAAGGGTGAGCTAGAAAGATTGAAAGCACCATGAATGTGTTGGGGGTTCACAGTCGAGATTAATATAAAAGCAGACATTAATGCAAAACAAATAAAAATAGGTAGTATGGACATACACCATGTCAGTAACATTCACCGGTGTGTTTCATGCTCAAATCCTGGTTCATTAGCAGGGCTGTAAGGGAGAAGGGAGGTGAATGGGATAAGACATTGGCGTTTAATATGCAAACCAACGGGTTTGTCCTTGCCAAGGTTACTTACACTATGTGTGATTTTACACAACTCATTTTATCTTTGTATGCCTTCCAAGGACATATGAATTTCTTAGTGTATTTTTCTGATGAAATAAATAATGCTACTGAGATAAACAGGCAATACAAATAGCATAGTGATCTCTGCTATTTCTATGGCAAAGTAGATCTGTTGTAAAAAGGTACAGTACTGTTTTGTGACCTCACCTTGAGGCTTCTGTATATCAAGTAATAAATACAAATGATTGTGGCTTCCAGCCATATGACAACACAAATGTAAATGTTCTTTTCAAAGCACAAAAGAGAACCAAAATAGGACCCCTTGGCTTAAGGCTTTTCCAGCACAGTATGACCGCAGTGTTTAAACCTTCTCCATGCATAAAACTATTTTGCTAGCAGTCTACAATATGTACAACAGAAAACAGAAAAATTGTCTTAATTACATACACCTTCTTTAAGTTTTCTATGTACAAATTTACAGGTAATTCCAACAAAATATACAAATAAGGAGAAATTGTACTGCTTTCTAAATACTTCTGCACAATTTTAGATTTTGGCATTTGATGTCTAAGTCAAAAAAGTAGGTTATGTACAGGACAAGGTAGAAAGCTCCATTTGTTTTATCAGTATGTTAACTATTTTTCATAACAATATATGCATGTTGAACATATATCCCAATTGGACATTTGCAATAATAAAAAAGAAAATGTTGCATAAACCAGTCTGCTTCAGTGAAGATTTGGAATTCTCCCCTACATCTGGTATTTCAGTGACTAGTCATGTGTGAGCGCCAGACATCCCATATAACTGGAAACCTAAAACAATTGGCGATTCTAAAATGTTAACAATGGAATCTAGGCTGGAAAGCAAAAATCCTCAGCCAGTGTGCACCAGGTTGGTGGGTGGTTGAAAGGAAAGGTATTGTAAATCAAGTCAAAGGATGGCACCACCCTTCATCAGTCTCAAAGAATCAGCAGTAAAGTAGAACAATGGATTCTAGATACAAAGCACAAACCAAAGTCAGAATGTGGCATACAGCAGAGCAAACACACCTTCAGGAATGTTCTTATAATAGCAGCCTTCCTTGAAATGCAGATTTTGTGTATCTCGTTCAATTATTTTATATTTGCTGAATACAGTGTGCATACTCCCTCTTAATATTTTTCTTATTAAGCATTCCTTACAGTGGCGTACTTACACATTTACAAATATGCAGAACCAGGAGAGAATCAATGTTAACTGAATGCCAAAGTGTTATTTTTTTTTTTTTTTTTTTTTTTTTAGCAATTTGGAATAAGCACATAGAAACTAGGGATTAATATATAGGACACAGCGAATAACTAAAAAAAGACCAAGTAATATCTAATGTTGTACAGTAAGACATACACCGGATATGTAAATTGGTTACAGGGTCTTTATAAGCCATTAAACGCATTTTCTTTGTTTCTAATTATTAGTATTATACATAATTGGAAAATCCTGCTCATAATTAAAATGATATAATTTGGAAAAAATTGCATGTTCACGTCCTACATTTTGTTGAGTTAAACATAGTTATTTTTTTTTCTTGCTGCCCTGATAATCACACCCTTTCCTTGAAAATGAAACTGAAAAGTCAACCAATTAAAAACACTTAATAAAAGCAAAGAACGTAGCAAGCATAGGGGGTATGTGTGCAGTTACATTCACGTAAAAACATCAGGGGAATTTATTTTGCAAGTGACTTCTATGTTTAAAACTCAACAAGTCTGCAGAATGAGAAAATAAGAATGCATTTATCTGTGATTTTCTCTTAACATCATCTTCTGGGACCTGGTGTTAAAAAAAACCAGGTAATTATGAATCGATGTGCCTCAGGTAACAAAAAGTAGAATGCAAATACTTACATTGTTTCTCGTGATATACTTAGTACAACACTGCGAATGTTAACACAACTAATAGATACAATTATGCATTCAAAAGACACAAGGTCAACTAGAACTGTATTCTAAAAATGTGATGCTGTAAGGTATATGAACTGTACTGACTACTCATTGTACAGCTTCCATATTATTTTCTAGATGTCAGCTACAGTAGCATTGAAGCACCAGTGGCCCAAACAGCACACCCACATTTTCACTTGTCTTGGATTGTACATGTTGTATTATACTGAGAGCCCTGCATACGCAGTAATGTTTGCTTATGCAGGAAGGAGTTGGAAACTACAGTACTAAATAGCTTGATTACTTCTCACTCTGCATTTATAGTCAAACATACCTGACTTTTATGTTTTTCACATTTACTGTTATCGCACAATACCGAGCTGCCAAGATGTTTAACACACAATTAACCGCATCTCCTTTCAAACAAACGGAGTAAAAAAATATCTTGCGATGTCCGAGTGGTAATGTCTGCTACTGTACATCTGTACAGTATTCTGCAATCTATTCAGACAGACTTATCCACTATCAAAACCTTTAATTCCTTAAAACATGTACATTGTGATAAATACAGATTACTCTGTATAGCATAGATTTTCCAGCTTCATTGAAATTGCCACATCTGCGCCACGTCTGGGCCAATCTAAAGTTAGATTTTTTCTGCATTGAAATATTCTTTTTTTTTTACAGCCGTATTTCTTTCCTTGGATTTCACAAGATGAATGAAAAATACCTTGGTTTATCTAATAAAAATGTATACCTGTTATGCTGACATATAAGAACAAAACAGTTTGAAGTTAAAGGACAGTTTACTAATAATATAAATGTATAAGTACGCCAGAAAGAAATACCACAATACTCTGAATTCCTAAAATGAGTTAAGTTTGAGTTTGACTAAGAGAATAGACATGTTTCAAGTCACTGATTTCCCCCAGATAAAATATAAAGTCTTACTGTATACCTCAACATGTCTGCTTTGTGTAGTATAATTATTATTATTATTAATATTATTATTAGAATTATACACATAAGGTTCTTCTTCTCATATACATTTTGATATTATTTAAGTATAGATGTTCCAATCAAACAAACTTGAAAAAAGTGTTTGTATATTAATTACCATTTGTGTAGTCATATGAAGGAAAATAATCACACCCATGTTACCTACTTGGGGAAAGGATAATGGTCCATACTTAATAAATATGGGCACCATATGGGCTTGCTCTTCACCATAGTGTTGTAAAGCCAAAGATAGGAAAGAATGGAAACCTACCAACTAAAGAATTTTAAGTTCAGCTCCAAAATATGTCTGCCATGCTATGTTGATATTGTCTATCAATAGGGGACAGACTAGAGATGGGCAAAACTGTTCAAATCCATTTCCAGGAATTTCCCGAGCTTTCCATTCAAAATCCGTTCCGCGGTGTAAAATCCATCAATGGATTGTTCCAGTTTCAATCTGTGCGGATGAAACCATAACCGCCATTGGATACAAAGGGTATGGATTTTTAAGAATCCAATCTGCGGTTTCCGAAATCCGTTGGAGGATTTAAAAAAATCCTCCAACAAACTATGGAGTACGCGGATTGGATTGTCAGTAATTTACATTTTTTTTTCTCGGGAAGACTAATTGCCATTTTTGAGACTGATCCGGTGAAATCCGCGGACCAAAGGAACCAGCCAATCCGAGGTGGATCCAAAACCGCCAAAAAAACTTGCCTATCTCTAGTACAGAGTACTAATGCATGGATACATTCTACAGAAATACATATTTATATTGAGTGTAGTACATACTGTAAAGAATCTTAAAAGCCGATTGCAGTAAGATATTTGTAGTTGAATTACCAACATAATGGCAACCCGCGGTCACTATAGCTCCACCCCCTTCTTGCTGATTCAAAACAATGGCTGCTTCTCCAGCTGACGGGTTACGTCCCACTGAAGAGCGCTACGGGTAGTAATAACATTAGCTACATCTGTAGGTGTACAGGAGTAAAAAGAAAGAGAATTTAGAAGAGAGTAATCATTGGGATCCAATCCAGTAATCCACTGTCTCAGAGGAGGATGTGTCGCTGTTGATCTCCTCTTCTCCCTCTACCACTTGCCCTCTTGACCCCATTCCCTCCCATATCCTAAAACCTCTAGCTCCTACTATAATCCCTACGCTTACACACATTTTTAACTCCTCCCTCTGCTCTGGAACCTTTCCATCCTCCTTCAAACATGCAACAGTCATACCATTACTCAAAAACAGCAAGCTTGACCCTACCTGTCTTTCTAACTATCGACCTGTCTCCCTCCTGCCTTTTGCCTCTAAACTACTTGAACGTCTTGTATTCTCTCGCTTGCTCCATTTTCTCAACACCTATTCTCTCCTAGACCCTCTACAATCTGGCTTCCGCACTGCTCACTCCACGGAAACAGCCCTCACTAAAATAACTGACGACCTCCATGCTGCCAAAGACAGAGGTCATTACACTCTGCTCATATTACTCGACCTCTCTGCAGCATTTGACACCGTGGACCACCCTCTTCTCCTCCACATTCTCCATACTCTAGGTATTCGGAACAAAGCTCTATCCTGGATCTCATCCTACCTCTCCCATCGTACTTTTAGTGTCTCTTCTGCTAACACCTCCTCCTCCTCTATTGATCTCTCTGTGGGGGTACCCCAGGGCTCTGTCCTGGGACCTCTTCTCTTTTCTCTGTACACACTCTCTCTAGGTGACCTAATAACATCTTTTGGGTTTAATTATCACCTCTATGCCGACGACACACAAATATACTTTTCAACACCTGACCTTACACCTGCTGTACAAACCAAAGTTTCTGAATGTCTCTCTGCTATATCATCCTGGATGGCCCTCCGACGCCTTAAACTCAACATGGCTAAAACAGAGCTCCTCATACTTCCTCCCAAACCTGGCCCTACTACCTCCTTCCACATTACTGTTGGAACTACAATCATTCACCCAGTAGCCCAAGCACGCTGCCTAGGGGTCACACTCGACTCCTCTCTCACATTCACCCCTCACATTCAAAACATTTCTAAAACTTGTCGCTTTTTCCTCCGCAATATAACTAAGATACGCCCTTTCCTCTGTTGTTCGACTGCTAAAACTCTGACTCAGGCCCTCATTCTCTCCCGTCTTGATTACTGTAACCTCCTGCTGTCTGGCCTTCCTGCCTCTCACCTGTCTCCCCTACAATCTATCCTAAATGCTGCTGCCAGAATCACTCTACTCTTTCCTAGATCTGTCTCAGCATCTCCCCTCATGAAATCCCTCTCCTGGCTTCCGATCAAATCCCGCATCTCACACTCCATTCTTCTCCTCACTTTTAAAGCTTTACACTCTTCTGCTCCTCCTTACATCTCAGCCCTAATTTCTCGCTATGCACCATCCCGACTCTTGCGTTCTGCTCAAGGATGTCTACTTTCTACCCCCTTTGTATCTAAAGCCCTCTCCCGCCTTAAACCTTTTTCACTGACTGCCCCACACCTCTGGAATGCCCTTCCCCTCAGTACCCGACTAGCACCCTCTCTATCCACCTTTAAGACCCACCTTAAGACACACTTGCTTAAAGAAGCATATGAATAGCACTGTGGATATTCTGAACACAGGATACATAAAGATTGGCCCCCTGCAGACGCACTTACCAGAATTCCCTCCTACTGTCTCTGTACGTTCTCCCTACCTACCAATTAGAATGTAAGCTCCTCAGGGCAGGGACTCCTCTTCCGAAATGTTACTTTTATGTCTAAAGCACTTATTCCCATGATCTGTTATTTATATTATCTGTTATTTATTTGATTACCACATGTATTACTACTGTGAAGCGCTATGTACACTAATGGCGCTATATAAATAAAGACATACAATACAATACAATTGGGAAGGTAGCTACGGAGGTCTTCCAGCCCCAAGGACTCGTGGTAGCTTTTAAAGAAGAAGGTCGGTCCGAGACATAGGAACTTCCATTCCACCACCTACAGTACTCCTCCTAAGAACAAACATAAAATGATACAATCTGGCAGAGGGGCAATATAGAGATGGAATATTAAAATAACACCTAAGTGTTTAATTTTTCCAATAAGAAAAGTTTAAATGATGTCCATGTTTAATATTGGTATTTTATGAATAGTTAAATATTTGTAAATGCAATTAGGTAGTAACTCACTAAATCCCCACAGCCTGCATATTACCTATTAGTCCGTTCCAAAAAGTGTTTTACTTTATTCCTAGAATAATGTCATTGAGCAAGGGAATAGAAAGAGGTATTATGCGCACCACGTAATGAACAAATGCAATATAGATTTCTGACAAGTCTTTGTTTGAGCTCTAAATTCAAAGCGACCTATTTGCATTCTAGTAATCCATAAGCAGAATTACATACTGTATATACACTATTTGCAATTAGTTGAGTCAATCTGTATTCATTTACATGTTCCGGTAAATCCAATAAAACCAGCAATGCTACTGTATTTCAAGATAAATAAAGGCAGCTACGTCCCAACAAATCCCATAAACATATCCCAAGATTGCTGCATAAAAAGGCACTGCTGCTTTAATGTCAAAATAACTCAAATTCACTAATAATGTTAAAGATAATTTGGAAACTGCTTTTACGTACATACAGATGCATTATTAGTTAGTAGGAATTCCTCATGGGGTGTATCATTAGTATAGCACAGGAGTGTCCAACTCCAGTCCTCAGGAGCCACCAACAGGTTAGGTTTTACAAATATCCCTGCTTCAGCACAGGTGGTTCAGTCAGTAGCTGTCATTCTGACTGAGCCACTGATTGAGCCACCCGTGCTGAAGCAGGGATATCCTTATAACCTGACCTTTTAGTGGCCATTGAGGACTGGAGTTGGCCAATCCTGATATAGCTCATATTTTAAGGAACAGAGACCAGTTAAAAATTGCAACACAGTTAGAGGATAGTTCCTAAGTGTGTTAGCTCTTGGTGTGTGATACTCTCCTATCAGCTGAATACCAGTTATGCAAGTCGCTGGCTGTGCTCTGTTTGGCACTCTACTATCTGAATACCAGTTATTGTGGGGTATATGATGCTGTGATTTCATTAATTTATCATCTCAATTTATTTCACACATTTAAATAGTAGACATTCTTACAGCATATTTGCACAGTTGGCAGAAGCAGCAGCTCAAACGTTTTCTCCCCTCACACATTTTAGGACAATCCATCTTTTAATGTTATGATTATGTACGGGGCCAAAGCAGGGTTTAACGCTGTGCTTTAATGAATATATCCTCTGGCAACTCTTATGGGCTGATTCACAATGCTCTGATGTGGCTGATCGCACCATGATCGGCTTAAAGCTGTCATTGACATTTATCGCTTCGAAGCATATTGAATCAGCACCTTAGTTCCAAAAGTATGATTTACTGTAGTCACAGGTGATGTTGGTATCTTTTGAATACTTCTCTGTTGTGAGGACTTTCTCAATACAGTACTTGCACTTCTGCAGCAATCTTTAAAATGACAGTCTACCTTTCCCTATATTCATCTTCCTACTTACCTGAGCTGAAGTCTTTTGATGCAGTGGGGCGACGTGCCTTATGGATGGGAGAGTCCCAGTTAAGTGAGTATCCTGCTCCCTTCCTCTATGCCCTTTCATAAAATAAAAACATGATACTGGCAAGTCAGTGACAGAGGGCAGCATTGCTGTCCCCCTCAGTATTTGGCAGCCGTGGCTATTTTCTGACCTGGGAGAATAGAGTGATAGAGTCTCTCAGCGTTAAGACTGATACCAATTGTTCAGATAATTCCTCCTTGCATCCCATCACAAATCAAGTATTCCAGAAAAAAAAACAGATATTGCAACAGGGGATAATGATTATGTAACGGACTTTAAAATGAAATTTTGTGAAAACGAACCAAGGAAAATGTATTGTGAATTTGCATTTCTTTCAGCAGCATATAATACTGTCTAGAGTATTTCACATTGGGTTTCAGTCTAGATTGTTTTGAATAAATTGAGAACTGCTTAGCGTTTGCATTGAAGATTACAATAAAAACCTAATGCTGTATTCATATATATTTAAGGCCACATCTGTACAGCTGTTTTTTATTCTTCGTTACCTGTACTAGGGGCTGCTCTGTAGGTGAATCACAGAAGTGATTTCCTGGTACCCTTCAGTTACAGTGATATCAGCTGTTGTATCCCCTACGCAAGAATTCTTGTATGGTGGACACTATACTGTATAGCCACCAAGATTAGCCTTGGTCGGGCAGCCAATAGAAATCCACAATGTTATTGCGCAATGACATCACAACTTTCTATTAGGGACCCCGGTTTCCATATATCATTTTTTTCCCCAGGTGATATATTGAGAACCAGGGGCATCTTTACAGGTCAGACTACTGTAAGTTAGCTCCAGGGGGACACACAGTTCAGGTACTGAAATAATATATATATATATATATATATATATATATATATATATATATATATATATATATATATATATATATATATACACACACCGTGTTTAGGCAAAAAGGTACTCATCCTATCTTATATATTTCTTGCTCAATCCCTCCATGAAAATTAATAATTGTAGGTCTGTTATGTAGATTAACACTATATAAGAACACACTGTAGGCAATCAACTCATGTTACCTACAGCACATTGATGTCACTGTATTATGTCAACAAGTACCAGATACACTGCGGTAGGTTCATGTTCATTAAACGAGAAATAGGAGTTTATCCTTGGTAGCTCGTTAATGTGTTAAACTGTTGTAATCTAATCTGAAACACTAAGATTACTAGACAGTTTGTGTTCAAAGTATGGTTCAAGGTGTGGGTTCAAAATGTCCTCCTTCTGCTTAAACGCACGGCCAAAGACGAGAACGCCACTGTCTGATTGTATAATCGATAACGCGGTGATCCAGCTGCTTCCACTCCTGAACGATACGTTGTTTTACTAATTCATTTTTTTCAGTCCTAGTGACTATTCTTTATCAGCAAATATTTTATGTACTGTAAGCGTTTTGGACCATAATTCTTGCTCTGTCTCGAGTACTTTATAACATGCTTGTCGTCTTCGCTAAACACCATTTTGTACTTATGCACTTGATGAGGTCATCATGACATCACCAATTCCAAAGAATATTTATTAGATTATCAAATAATTCTTAAATGCAATAATCGACTGTGACAGACCTATAATTGCTCAAATGATCATGAAAAGTGAGTGATTTTTCTGCAAAATGTGATGAAAAATAAAAGGGGTCCAGTTTTTCTGAACACAGTGTATGTACCTACAGAGGATGTTGCATCATGAAAAGGCCAAAATCACATAATTTAAGGACGGGTAAAAAAACAAAAAAAAAAAACAATGTTACTGATATTGTTACTTGTTCTTGATATGTTTTAACTATAGCTCCAAATCTATATAAACCAGCAAAAGTGAAAAAGCACTATAAAAAATCTCAAGCAAATGGTTCATTTTGTCTTAGTTAACCAACATACCATAGAATCCTCAACCACTTCCAATAATAAAAACCATATTCAAACATTTAAAAAGTCTTAACATCGAAGATGCTTCTTGCTTGACATGTCATACCAAATCCTGTGCATTTCTTCAGGGCCTATCTGATGCACTGTGATCACTCTACGGTATCTACACAAGCTGTAGGCCATTTTCCAGTGATTAAAGCCACTGTTTTGAAATGGATGGATACCGAGCTTCCGTAAACAAAGTCCCACATACACATCCTCAAGATGCAAAAGTCTGGTATGAAGAGAGGTTTTGTAAATGAGTTCTGCCACGTCCGCAGAAAAAATATAGCCAGTTCCCGAACAAAATGGTGGGTAATTGCTATCAGGATACACGTCTCTAGGCATATACCACTTGCTGCGAACATCTCTTATTGGTCCTCCATTGATGACGTAGCCAGTAAAGTATCTTCTCCTAGGCTTTGTGGTGGGTTTCAGTAGCTTATAAATCAGGTTGTCCATATTTACAAAAATATCACTGTCTGTTTTCATAACATACTTTGCTTTTGAGCAGAATGTGGCCACCCACCTCATGCCCATCATAGTTTTGAGGGTCAGATTATGATAGGAGTCTATGAAGTCCTCTACAACGATGTCATGAAAAATTTGACTTTCTTGCTCAACCATTTGATTTAAAACCGGATCGAAATTTCTGCCTAGAAGAAATAGTGTTACAATTTTAATTCCTTTGAAGTTGCTCTCATTTCCCCACGTTTCTCGAATTGCTTGTCTTGCATCAAATTCTTTATGTGTTGTGCTTATGAGTATTACCAAGAAAGGACTGCCATCGTTTTCACATTTTTCAGGCTCGTTTATAACAAATTCAAAAGAATGAGGGTTTATAGGTCGAGTTCTAATATTGCCAAAAGATATATTTTTTGGAACTATGACTATACTGCTTAACTTGTGGCCTGCGTAGGAGGAATTTGGGCGAGTAATACTTAGGTACCACAGAGCACTTGCCCAGCACACAACTGTCAAAATGTATAAACATGAGACCTTTGAAGCCATACTTTCTGCAGTCGTCTAAGCAGTGTTCTCAGTAAACAGCCTTCTCATTACCTTGAGCATTTTTTTGTCCAATAAAGGCAACATATTAGCACAGAAACGAAGTTCGACATTTAAAGGACGCTGTGTACAAGTTCATAGATCTTCAATTAAATACTTGAATCCTGTTGCTAATTAATTTTCTTTCTCTTGCAGTTTGGATAATTCCATTGCTTGAAGTAGGTATTCTCTCTGTAAGACATAAATGGAAGCGTGAGACAGTTAGGTTGTTATTCCGGATGGAAAGTTACATACTGTAACTTTCTTTGAATGTTCTAAAAAAGTAGAACTTGTGTACCTCTATTTACTCAATTACTACTTTACACTGTGAAAAAAACATGGGTTATTTACTTTAATAATAATTGATCTGGCATATCATAAATACACAAGAAAATAAAATGGGACTTTTACATCAAATTACTAAAATTGTATTAACTCTAAAAGGTGAACTCTTATCATACCTGTATAAAAATGACTTCTTTCTTAAAGTAACAAAACGTGAAAAATCCTGTTTTTTTTTTTAAATAACCATGACTTTTTTTTTCACCCCCCCTGTAATTCCTTGCTGTCTCATTCCCTCTTCCCCACCTTACACTCTCATCCATCATGCCCTGCTCCTCGTTGCACTCTCTTCCCCTTTCTTTGCACTCCCTGCCCTACTGTGTGTGCTTCTCTCTGTGCACACTACAGTCCCTCCTCTCCTTCTAATCTGATCTGTCTCCTCCTCTCCTTGCTGTCTCTGTTTCCTCCACCTACGGAACTTGATGTCTCTCCTCCCCTCTCTTTGCACTCTTTCTTGCCCGATGTGCACACTGCTCTACATTCCCTCCTCTGTCATCCTTCTGTCTCCTCCTCTCCCTGCTATCTCTCTCTCTCTGTCTCCTCTCCCCTCCTTCCTCCATCATTCCCTGCTCCTCTTTGCACTCTTCCCCTCACTTTGCACTCGCTCCTCCCCTCCTTTTGCCCTCCCTGCATTACAGTGTCTGCTCCTCTCTGTGGATACAACACTCCCCTTCTCTGCTTGCTGTCTCCACTGCCATTAAATTGCCCACACCCAGTGTTACCTGGCTGAGTAAGAGGTTGCTCAGTCTATCACAGAGGTGGCGGGATGTGTATATATCTTTATTTATATACAGTCACGTGAAAAAGAAAGTACACCCTCTTTGAATTCTATGGTTTTACATATCAGGACATAATAACAATCATATGTTCCTTAGCGGGTCTAAAAATTAGGTAAATACAACCTCAGATGAACAACAACACATGACATATTACACCATCATGATTTATTTATCAAAAATAAATGGTGTATAAACCAGGTTTGGGAGGGCATAATGAGATGCAGGGAGAGAGGTAGGAGGAGAGAGTTCCCAAGAACTGGAGGATTAGTAGAGTAGGAGTTGAAAGAACAGGTGCATAAATTTGGCCTGTGAGGGCAGTGTAGTACTGAAGATTAAAACGCATCTTAGAAAATTAGTCTTTAGATGTGAAAAATTGTCAGAGCATTTAGAAAGCCAAGTTCTCGCAGTTGCAGTCTTGATGATGAAGTGCAGAGTCCAAGTCTTGTATTCTTTACCTCCAATTTGAACTGCACAGACACTTCATATGTGACACTTAAGATGTTACATAGCCAATGTGCAGTCTCATTACACAGGATGTGCAGTCCCATTGGCTGTCCTTAGGTGAGTGAGAGGCTGCCCAGCCTATCACAGAGGAGGGGAGGAGGAAGATGTGCACCCTCACTGGCTGTCTCTGCGTGAGTGACAGGCCGTTCAGCCTGTCACAGAGGGATGTACTGTACAGACATAGAGAAATATAGATACAGATTTGATTTAATAAATGGAAGTTGCATTTTGGAACTTGAGCCCAGATTCACAAACCGGTGCTAAGCTTTAGCATTACCCAGCTCCCACTCATATGAATAGGAGTACAAAACATATAAGCATGGACTGACTGCACACGCAATTTAGAAAAAAAATAATCAAAAATATTTTTTGTAATGCTTTATCATACCCAGCAGTTCTGACAACTTCTACCCATAAGTACTCAAAAAGTAAAAGAGTTGTGTGTAACACATAAAAGTCAAAAGCAATACTTGATAAAGCAGTATTTTACGCAAAGAAAAAAACAGGACTATAACGTTTTGCAACCACTTTGTCAGAGCACCCCTAGTGTAATAAGTATATATAAAAGAGGGACTGGAATGAATGGAAAAACAGGTGTATTTAAGACACGCAACTCACATGAGATATAATTAAAAGCAAACTTCTCGCAGTCCTGGGTGAGAGCTGGACAAGTCCAAAGATAGTCTACATATGGGGCCCAGCGAACCCGGGTCCCCGGACGTCCGCTTGCAGCATACGGGAGGAGGAGATGCAAAAATTATTGCTCAACAGCTAATACACCGCTGATGCGCCCAGAACGTGGCCGCGTGCACGGACGCCAGGCGGGAGAATATTTTCCAAAGTCATTAACCTGACAGATTTATACAATACTTATTTACTATTCCTACAGCTCTGGTGGGATTTTGCATAGTTTCTCTTGTTGAGTTTTAACATTATTTATTGTATAACGTATGAGTATTGCATATAAATTTCAGTCTCCAAAGCAACGGGGAATGGAATGAATATGAGATAAGGTCTTACATCCATAAATACAGGGTGAGGAAGTATTGATCTTCAGTGTATTGTGCTAGTGTGCATTAATACTATAGCAGTTAATAATACTCTAGATATTGTTGCCTCAAAAGATTGTTCTTGAAAGTGCCTTAAGATATAATATTGAGATTGGGGATTTTCTGTGAAGGTTAAAGATGAAAAAATGTTGCAGTGTTTTTTGATCTCCGTCAATTCCTGTTATGCCGTGTATTGGTTTTGCAGTTATAGTCCAATGGATATTTGTTATGGTATTATACATTAATATACATTAATAAACAAACTGTGTGCTCATTTGCATATAATTTCCCAGAATCCCTGGCTGCAGTGGAAGCAGTGTATGCTAGGGCAGGGGTGCGCAAACTTTTCCCCGTGCGCACCTCTGCCTGCTTTCCTTGGCACATAGCGCCCCCCCCCACCGGCTCAACACCGGCGCCAAATGACGTGGGGGGTCATGTGACGTCACGTTGCCATGGTAACGTGACATCACGTGACTCCGCGCTAGTTTACCAGGACGACGCGTCGCTGGAAGGGAAGGTAAGTTTATTATAGAGGCCTCGCGCGGTACCCCGGCATGGGTGGAGCACGCAGGATCTCTATAACTGCCGCGCCCCCTCCCCCCAGAAAATCTAGCGCCCCCCAGTTTGCGCACCGGTGTGCTAGGAGATAATGGTAGAGAGCAAGGTTGCAGACCTGTCTGAGATACAAATGTGCTCACAAGTGGTGTTTTAATTTGCTAAACAGACAATAAAAGGTGCACAGCAATCTGAAGTAAATAAAAGGAAATTAACTCAACCTACCCGTAATAAAAACATATCATTAAAGGGTAAAAGACCATTTCAACAATAATAATACCAGAGGGTTCTCCAAAGAAGATATAAGGTTTTATACATATAAGACGTTTCCTACAATAGTCACAGACTGGGTGGTTTGGTTTTAAAATATTCACTAAAGGGAGCTAAGCTTTAGCACAACTCATTTTCAAATGAATGGGTGTTTAGACGTGTTAAAGCTCAGCATCCTTTAGTAAATATGGGCCATAGATGGATGCCTTACAATCTGCAAGGTACAACAGTTTTATTATGGCTGCTTGGGCAAGTGGTATTGAGAGTGGTTTGATAGAGTGATATAAAGTTAGGAAAGAGCTACAGTACTTGCAACATGTTTATATATTTTCATCTTATAATATATTATTGAAAGCACTGTATGCCTGCCTGCCTGCCTGCCTGGATGTCCGGTGTCCCTAGGGATAATGGCATTGCACCTTTGGCCTGTCACTCCGCCTCAGGCCATGCCCGCCCCCGCACCATGCCCGCCCCCGCACACCTGTCATTGGTCGGCCATGCCCGCCCCCCGCACCATGCCCGCCCCCGCACACCTGTCATTGGTCTGCGGCCAGCACCCCGCACCATGCCCGCCCCCGCACACCTGTCATTGGTCTGCGGCCAGCACCCTGCACACCTCTCATTGGTCTGCGGCCAACAACACTGACACACTGTGACACCCCTCACTGAGCTACACCACTGACACACTCTACCACCCCTCACTGAGCTTTGGGAATCGCTGCTGCACCTAACCCTCACTGCTCTGAGACATTTGCACAACTGACAGATTTGAAACTTCACAAGTCTCAACAGAGACAACCCTGACCACCTGCTACCTGATCACCTTCTAACAATCAGGTACAGACTCTTCTCTCTATAAATACTCTTCTCTCTATAAATACACCCACATCCACACACCGCCTCTTCAAAACACCACCCTCGCACACCCCCACCCCACACTCTGCTCCAGGGCTACCGACTCAGCATTAACCACCATTAAACACCCCCCCCCCCGCTCATCACCTCCACCGCATGGTGCTCATCCGGAGCCATACTGACTTGCCATTAACCCCCCCCCCCCCGCTCCTCATCTCCACCACGGACACCATTAACCCCCCCCCCCCGCTCCTCACCTCCACCACGGACACCATTAACCCCCCCCCAAACACCACCCCCCCCTCCCGGTCCTCACCCCGCTCCTCACCTCCACAACGCCCACCGCATGGTGTTCATCCGCACCCATACCCCCCCGCTCCTCACCTCCAGCGCATGGTGCTCATCCGGAGCCAGAAATACGCCATTAACCCCCCCCCCCCCGCTCCTCACCTCCAGCGCATGGTGCTCATCCGGAGCCAGAAAGACGCCATTAACCCCCCCCCCCCGCTCCTCTCCTCCACCGCATGGTGCTCATCCGGAGCCAGAAAGACGCCATTAACCCCCCCCCCTCCGCTCCTCTCCTCCACCGCATGGTGCTCATCCGGAGCCAGAAAGACGCCATTAACCCCCCCCCCCGCTCCTCACCTCCAGCGCATGGTGCTCATCCGGAGCCAGAAAGACGCCATTAACCCCCCCCCCCGCTCCTCTCCTCCACCGCATGGTGCTCATCCGGAGCCAGAAAGACGCCATTAACCCCCCCCCCCGCTCCTCACCTCCAGCGCATGGTGCTCATCCGGAGCCAGAAAGACGCCATTAACCCCCCCCCCCGCTCCTCTCCTCCAGCGCATGGTGCTCATCCGGAGCCAGAAAGACGCCATTAACAACACCCCCCCCGCTCCTCACCTCCACCGCATGGTGCTCATCCGGAGCCAGAAAGACGCCATTAACCCCCCCCCCCGCTCCTCACCTCCAGCGCATGGTGCTCATCCGGAGCCAGAAAGACGCCATTAACCCCCCCCCCCGCTCCTCTCCTCCAGCGCACACACACACACAATATACTTTAAACAACTCAAGTTACACACACAACACCTCTACACCACCTACAATACCGCGCTTCAAAACAACAACACAAACAACACCTCTTGCCAACACAAAACATGCCACCAAAAAAACACCTTCACAAAACTAAACATACACACCCTGACAATGAACCTCACACGCACACACACACAACAACCATATCTAATACAACACACAATGCACACACACATTTCACACACTTTGAAATGCACACACAAAATCAAAACAACCAACTCACACAAAAACACACAATCGCTCAACAACAAATACTCACAAACACAACATCAACACTAACAGATACCACACACCAACATCACACACTACTTACATATAATACACACACACCAGCTACATCAAAGGGACAAATAAACACACAGCATCATAACACACAAAATCATCAACACACACACACACACACAACATCACCTGATAATCAAACACTACAGCGCCAAACACGCCTTGCACAACAAAGAGACAGAGCCAGAATCAGAAGAGCGACACAACGAGAACACCAACAACAAAAACACAGAGACACACCCAGTACATCAACATCCACTCAAACTCAAGAACACCGTGAGTCACACCTTGCAAAACAACAACAACGTAGTACAAGACCACCAACTGTACACACTACACAACAGCATGCGGCATACCTTGCAAAAGACCAACAACGGGCTAAAAGATCACGCGCTGCAGAGACTACAGAACAGCATGCGGCACGCCTTGCAAAAAACCAACAACGTGCTACAACATCACGCGCTGCAGAGAATACAGAACAGCATGACGCACGCCTTGCAAAAGAACAACTACGTCGTGCAATATCACGCGCTGCAGACACTACAGAACACCATGACGCACGCCTTGCAAAAGACCAACAACGTCGTACAAGATCACGCGCTGCAGAGACACCAGAACACCATGACGCACGCCTTGCAAAAGAACAACAACGTCGTACAACATCACGCGCTGCACAGACTACAGAACAGCATGCGGCACGCCTTGCAAAAGAACAACAACGTCGTACAACATCACGCGCTGCAGAGACACCACAACACCATGCGGCACGCCTTGCAAAACAACAACAACGTCGTACAACATCACGCGCTGCAGAGACACCACAACACCATGACGCACGCCTTGCAAAAGAACAACAACGTCGTGCAATATCACGCGCTGCAGAGACACCAGAACACCATGACGCACGCCTTGCAAAAGAACAATAACGTCGTACAATATCACGCGCTGCCGAGACACCACAACACCATGACGCACGCCTTGCAAAAGAACAACAACGTCGTACATCACGCGCTGCAGAGACACAACAACACCATGACGCACGCCTTGCAAAAGAACAACAACGTCGTACAATATCACGCGCTGCAGAGACACCAGAACACCATGACGCACGCCTTGCAAAAGAACAACAACGTCGTACAATATCACGCGCTGCACAGACTACAGAACAGCATGCGGCACGCCTTGCAAAAGAACAACAACGTCGTACAACATCACGCGCTGCACAGACTACAGAACAGCATGCGGCACGCCTTGCAAAAGAACAACAACGTCGTACAACATCACGCGCTGCACAGACTACAGAACAGCATGCGGCACGCCTTGCAAAAGAACAACAACGTCGTACAACATCACGCGCTGCAGAGACACCACAACACCATGCGGCACGCCTTGCAAAACAACAACAACGTCGTACAACATCACGCGCTGCAGAGACACCACAACACCATGCCGCACGCCTTGCAAAACAACAACAACGTCGTACAACATCACGCGCTGCAGAGACACCACAACACCATGACGCACGCCTTGCAAAAGAACAACAACGTCGTGCAATATCACGCGCTGCAGAGACACCAGAACACCATGACGCACGCCTTGCAAAAGAACAATAACGTCGTACAATATCACGCGCTGCCGAGACACCACAACACCATGACGCACGCCTTGCAAAAGAACAACAACGTCGTACATCACGCGCTGCAGAGACACAACAACACCATGACGCACGCCTTGCAAAAGAACAACAACGTCGTACAATATCACGCGCTGCAGAGACACCAGAACACCATGACGCACGCCTTGCAAAAGAACAACAACGTCGTACAATATCACGCGCTGCAGAGACACCAGAAGAACAGAAAATACGGCTGGCTAAAAATACACTACGAGCTACAACATCAAGAGCCACAGAGACTCAACAACAACATGAAACACGCCTTGCTAAAGACAGAACAATACGGCGCACATCAAGAGCACAACTAAACACAACAACACAGACAGTACAAGAACAACAACAACACACACATACTACATTAACGCATTCAACACATTACACTTTGCTACGCGCTGCTTTCCTATATAATCCACACATACTATACCACCAACATCCAAACGTCAACATTGGACACATGGACACTATATGCCGCTACTGTCAAGCAAAGAAATTCCACAAGGAATCAGCTGGAATGTGCTGCAGCAATGGCAAAGTGCAACTACCACCTCTACACTCGCCCCCTAATCCACTTCTTTCATACATGTCAGGGACGACTTCAGAATCTAAACATTTCCTACAAAACATACGCAAATACAACTCCTGTTTCCAAATGACATCCTTTGGTGCTACATCTATAGTGGAACAAATAGGATTTAAAAGTACTTTCAAAGTACAAGGTCAAGTTTACCACAGGGCTGGCTCTCTGCTCCCATTACCAGAACAAGATCCACAATTCTTGCAAATTTACTTCATGGGTGATGAACAACAACAAGCTGATCAAAGATGCCATTGGATACCCAATACAAGACGTGATATTGTCATCTCCTTACAAAGGATGTTACATGAACACAACCATCTCATTAACACATTCAAAACATCACTTGAACTCATGCCAACTGATGACTATAAAGTCATTATCAGAGCCGACAAAACACCAGTGGGCCAACATGAACGTCGCTTTAATGCTCCACAAATCAACGAAGTCGCTATTGTTATAGCAGGGGAACAATTTAATACACGTGACATCATTCTTCAGCGACGTGCTCATTCACTCACACGCATTTCTGAAACACATCGCTCATATGATGCTCTTCAATACCCTCTCATACTTTGGAACGGTGACGATGGCTATCACTTCAACATCATGCAAGTAGACCCAGCTTCACAAGCAAACACTAAAAAAACTGTCTCCGCTATGGACTTCTACGCATACAGATTAATGATACGAGATGCATCGCAAAACCACATTTTACATTGTCGCCAACTATTTCATCAGTTTATTGTTGACATGTATGCTAAAATTGAAAGTGAGCGTCTTCTATACATACGTTTACATCAAAAACAACTTCGCGTTGATCAATACATACATCTAAAGGATGCTGTTGGCAACGATGGTCACGTTGACAACATAGGCAAAATGTTAATTCTACCAGCAACATTCACAGGAAGTCCTCGACACATGCACGAATATGCTCAAGACGCTATGGCATATGTTAGAGCGTATGGACGACCAGATTTTTTTATTACATTTACATGTAATCCAGCTTGGCCAGAAATAAAAATAGAACTTGCGCATGGACAGGCACACAGCGATCGACACGACTTAATTGCCAGAGTATTTAGACAAAAAATAATCACATTAATTCACATCATCACTAAGACTTATATCTTTGGACAAACACGATGCTGGATGTACTCAATTGAGTGGCAGAAAAGAGGTCTTCCACATGCTCATATTCTTATATGGCTCAAAGAAAAGATACATGCCATAGACATCGATAAAGTTATCTCAGCAGAGTTGCCACATCCAGAAGAAGACCCAATACTATTTGCAATAGTCACAAAAAATATGATTCATGGCCCATGTGGAAACATTAATATTCAGGCACCATGTATGAAAGACGGTAAATGCACAAAAAAATTTCCTAAACCATTCATTGCAGACACACAAAGTGGAGATGATGGATATCCTCAATATCGACGACGCGCTCCCACAGACGGTGGATACACAGCAACAATTACTATTCGAGGCAACAAAAACATCCAAGTTGACAACAAATGGGTTGTTCCATATTGTCCACTTCTAACTAAAATGTATAACGCACACATTAATGTTGAATACTGCAATTCCGTTAAATCTATTAAATACATTTGCAAGTATGTAAACAAGGGAAGCGACATGGCCATTTTTGGAATAACAAATGAACACATCAGGGACGAAGTTACGCTCTACCAGCTGGGAAGATATATCAGTAGTAATGAAGCCGTTTGGAGGATTTTAGCTTTTCCCATTCACGAACGACACCCAACCGTTGTTCACCTCACTGTTCATTTAGAAAATGGACAGAGAGTATACTTCACACCTCACAATGCAGAGGCAGTTGCTGCTCAACCACCAAACACAACTTTAACTGCCTTCTTTCAATTATGTCAACACGACTCTTTTGCAAGGACATTGCTTTATCCGGAAACTCCACGATATTATACTTGGAATACATCAACAAAAATGTTCAAGAAAAGAAAGCAGGGTATAGCTGTTCCCGGAACTGATGCCCTTGCAAGTGATGCCTTGGGCCGTGTGTACACAGTTCACCCAAACAACGCTGAATGCTTCTTTCTACGAATGCTACTTCATACCATTCCAGGCCCAACTTCATTTGACGCTCTTAAAAATGTCAACGGTCAACTTTGTGAGACTTATCGAGAAGCTTGCCAAAAACTTGGATTACTAGAGGATGATCAACACTGGAATACTACATTAGCCGAAGCTGCATTACACTCATTACCAGTAAAAATTCGCAACCTTTTTGCCATTATCCTTACCACCTGCAATCCATCAAACCCCAACACTCTATGGGACACATATCGAGAAAGCATGAGTGAAGATATACTTGCCAAAGCACAGAGAGACAATCCATCACTCAATGTTCACTTTTCACCTGAGATTTTCAACGAGGTACTCATATTGTTAGAAGATACATGTCTCTCTATAAATAACAAAACACTCCTTCAATTAGGTCTGCAAGCTCCACAACGTCAGCATAACGATGTACTCAATACGGACCTTATGCGAGAGAAACAATACAATATTTCGCTGCTCAAAGAATATGTTGCAACAAGAAAACCTATGTTAATTGCAGAACAACTTTACACCTATGACAACATCATGGAGCACATCACCAACGGACAAGGTGCAATACTGTTTCTTGATGCTCCTGGTGGAACCGGCAAAACATTTCTCATTAATTTACTCCTGGCCGAAATCAGAATGCACAATGATGTTGCACTTGCACTAGCATCATCTGGCATTGCAGCCACTCTTATGGATGGAGGAAGAACTGTGCACTCAGCTCTTAAATTACCGCTAAACATTGCTCATGAAGAAAATCCAACCTGTAATATCACCAAAACATCTGGACAAGCACGTGTTCTTCAAATTTGCAAACTTATTGTTTGGGATGAATGTACCATGGGACATAAAAAAGCACTTGAAGCCCTTAATAGAACCTTGCAAGACTTGCGCAACAATAAACAAATTATGGGTGGCGCTGTCATTCTTTTAGCTGGTGATTTCAGACAAACACTTCCAGTCATACCACGATCCACACCAGCAGACGAACTTCATGCATGCCTCAAGTCCTCTATTTTATGGCGACATGTTAAACATTTCCCATTAACAACCAATATGCGAGTACAACTTCTGGGCCACTCAAATGACCAAGCTTTTGCAGACACCCTTCTTCAAATTGGTGAAGGTACTTTACCTACTCACTTAACATCAGGTGAAATTGCTTTTCCCACACATTTTTGTAACATGATGACATCACTTCAAGATCTCATACATAACGTCTATCCAAATCTCTTACGCAATTACACAAACCACCAGTGGCTCTGTGAAAGAGCCATCCTTGCTGCCAAAAATACTTCTGTCAATGACCTAAATAATGCAATTCAAGACATTCTTCCAAACACAATTACTCAATACAACTCAATAGATACAGTTGTGGATAACGATGAAGCCGTGAACTATCCAACTGAATTCCTACACTCCCTGGAACCATCTGGAATGCCACCACATCACCTTCGTCTGAAAGTTGGATCACCCATCATGCTACTTCGCAACCTCCACACACCTAACCTTTGTAATGGAACCAGATTGTGCATCAAAACATTGATGCCCAACCTAATTGAAGCTACTATCTTAACTGGCAACGCCAAAGGCCAAGATGTCTTCATCCCCCGCATTCCACTCATTCCAACAGACATGCCTTTTACTTTCAAACGGCTACAGTTCCCCATCAAACTAGCTTTTGCTATCACCATTAACAAAGCACAAGGACAATCTATAAAGTGCACTGGTATCAACTTAGAATCACCATGTTTCTCCCACGGCCAGTTATATGTTGCGTGCTCTAGAGTCGGATCCCCACAACAATTGTACATCTTTGCTCCAACTGGAACTACCAAAAATGTGGTTTACAAACAAGCATTACAATGAACATACACTTTGGTACATTTCCATCATCTCTACATATTATCATACCAACATCAACAAAACAATCACTCACTCAATTCACTGCACTCATCTTTTATTACAAACAATTTCACCAACACACACTTCACGATTACATCAAATACACTACTCTCAACAATGGACATAAACATATTTCAACAAGCCTTTACAACAATTACATTTTCATAACTAACAACCTTAACAATTAACATACACTTAACAAAATTGCCCTCATATACATGTGCTTTCTACTCTTTTTCTTTCACAAATACAATTTTTTTATATATTACATAACATTCACATAACATTACAAGTTTACAATACAACATTTACACATACTTATTCACGGTTCACATCCCGGGCAACGCCGGGTCTCTCAGCTAGTTGTATATATTTTTAAAGTTAACATTTTATTATATCATAATTATTTTTGGTATCATGGACACTGGTTACAGTACTAAGTGGTGGTACAGTAAGTCATAAACCACATTACAGCCCATCAAAATCAATAGGGTTTAAGATGTCTTATGACATAGTACAGCAACGTCCCCTTAATATCCGAATAGCACCCTCTCTATCCACTTTTAAGACCCACCTTAAAACACACCTGCTTAAGGCTGAGTCCATAGAGACTGCAGCCGTGCGGAGGCACGCTGAGGCAGAGGGAAAGCGGGTGCTTTCCCTGGCCTTAGAGTGCACGTCGTCCGTGGGCGTGGCTGGGGGCGGGCCAGTGACGTCACGGAGCTGGTTCGCCCTCATTGGGCGAACCGCTCACGTGACCAGCCCTGCGCTCCCGTGAGCGCCGAAACTCAAAATTTGTTAAGACATGCTTCCGCAAGCGTGCGGAAGCGTGCGCGAGCCCCTGCTAAAGCCGCTCTCATTGCGGCTGCAGGGGCTCACTGGTAAGCTTGCGCGCGCCCCAGCACGGGTCAGCGCCTAAGCGCTGACCATGCCCGAGGCCTAACGAAGCATTTGAGTAGCTCCTTGGCTGATAATTAACACCTCATACATAAACCTTGGCCCCTTGCAGACGCACTTACCAGAGTGCCCTCCTTCTGTCTCTGTACGTTCTTCCTACCTACCAATTAGATTGTAAGCTCTTCTGAGCAGGGACACCTTTTCCTAAATGCTACTTTTATGTCTGAGGCACTTCATCCCATTATGTGTTATTTGTATTATTTGTTATTTATATGATTGTACTGCTATGAAGCGCTACAGTATGTACATTAATGGCGCTATATAAATAAAGACATACATACATACATACATACATCCCTTCTCAGTTAGAGCAGAATCAAACTGGAAAATTCTTAATACAATGGTTCAAAGCTGAATTGTTGTTTTGGGATTGTTTCCTAAATAGATCCGCGCCGGAAGTACTATTTTGTGTTATATATTTTCAAGTGTGCAGATATATCTTATTGCAATATGAATACTGGGTCCACAAATAGACATGTGAGGTACTGTAGAGTCCTCACACAAAAAGATCCCTATGATTTGCATTCACAGTACATGGATATGATATAGTATATAGTAGATTGAATAATCTAGGAATGCAAATATTCCTGTGAAAAGAGTATACATTATATTTTATCTCTTATGTGCCACTAACTATGTGTATGTTTAAAAACAATAACATTTTATTATTCAATAACAACGACGTATGACATTATATACAGTGTAATTAAAATTCCCCATGTTTGAGGCGGCGCATAACAGCTAACCAATAGTAAGTATAATATCCAAACTGATTGGACTGGTATAGCAGTATAATTTAGCTACCACTAACCAATAATAAGTACAGTTTCCAAACTGATTGGATTGGTATAGCAGCATGCTTATGCTACCACTGATAGTATTTGAAACCTTAAATAAAGTCTCCTCTAAATATCATTAGAAAAGCAGATTAAAGTGGCTCTAAGTAAATATCAACAATAGTTTACCATAACCATTGACATAGGATATTAATATAAATACATTCCTAACGAGATGTATGCCATCAACATAAATTTGGACCTCTTATAGATACAGTATAGTAGACATATTCTACACTCAGTCTGTAGCAACAATTGTAAGGTGTTGATATTCAGTATTCAGTCAGATACATAGCATGTAGGTAATACACAGCGTACAGTTTGAGTGTCACCCTCCTCTGAATATAGTGGACATTAATATTGACAATGGCATAAAGTACAGTATGTATCAGCTGCCTAAATAATTGCTTTCATTGAGGCTCTTATTAAACCCAATAAGCTGAATGCCTAACAAAATATGTTCTTAAAATAAGACGCTAATTAGCTTGTGTAGTAACTTATATTTCTTGCAACACCGTCTGACTGAGGATAGACTAACTAGCCTGTATAAACAGTCTATGCGTTTGTTTTGCTTAGCATCATCCTCTGACTGTGCACAAGTGTCTATTATAGGATACTATATATGTTGTAACAAAGTAGATTAGTATATAAGCTCTCCTATTGCCTCGCGACCCTCTCCTCGGTTCCTGCGTCAAATGACGTCACAGGGTCATCTTATGCCGGTTACCATGGCGACGTGTAACCGAAGAGCAGGTAAGAGAAGCTGCAGAGGCTTCACGTGGTCCCCCCAGAATTTAATTTAAGTCTTGGGGGAGAGTGCGGGACCTCTGTAGCCACTGCGCTCCCCCTGGAAATTCTCCGTCCCCCCTTTGCACACCCCTGGGGTAGACAATAGAGGTATAGCAAAACAGAAACAAGATATCGCCATACAACCTGGTTTTTTCGGATAGCTGCTGCTTTGTTTTTTGTACATCTTTACACTTTGTCAGGGGAGGATGAGTAAGGTACGTAGTAACATCATACTCTTCATTGTTAAAGAGGTAGGATTGTCAGTGGAATCTCTCCAATCATTGCTGAAGTGAGGAGGTGGATTAGATTCGTGCACAGCTCGTAGCTAATTGTGATGAATCAAATCAGTAAAAGCGGGAGCATTTAGTAACCTTAGTAATGGCAACAGTTGTAACCCGGCATTGCTACATATTAGGATATATTGTATTCTATCTCATTTGAATCTTGATTAAAGTTATACTTTGATTACATGTTTAGTGATTATTTTCTTTTAACTTTTGTATTTATTGCAGAATTAATAGGGAAATAGGTGATTTCAGTGTGAATTTTTACTAAATGTGATAATATTCTTGCACAGTATCTATCAGATACAGTAGACTAGTAAGCACTGTGCCAAAACAAGCGTGAATTAGAATATTTAGTAAAAGTGTATAAAAGTGTAGAAAAGTAATAAAAGGACAGTAATATATTGTTTTTTCGACATCTCACACCATCATCCTCATCATCATCAAACGAGAGGTAACTCTCAATGTATTACTTCCTGGTAAAATAGTTTATAAATAAATCTGATGGCTGTGTGCTGTAGATGTTGATTTAGCACGCTTTCGATTCTGATTGTTTTTTTTTAAAGTTCAACAGGATGCTTAAAGTATACAGGTACTATACACAAGGGGTGCGCAAACTGGGGGACACAGGATTTTTTTTGTTGCAGTGGTCCCGTGCTCTTCCCCAAGGAATTAAAATTAAATGCCAGGGGATCACGCGAGGCCTTTGTAACATACTGACCAGCATCATATCAATCAATGATCAGCACAAAAGTTACTAAAATATTTTATATTATAATTACCTTAGTTAGAATTCTTACCAACCTTGCTGATGCGGACGAGATCCGGAAGGATGATATTCGGATAGGTAGCCATACTGAGCATCAGAAGTAAATTCAAGGTTCGACTGCTGTAGATAGTAGTCAGGTAGGACCTGGTTACTAGATGGACCTGTCATGGTCTAATCAGTTTGGGTCTGCTGCTCATGATCGTATTCAAGTGGTGTCCCATTGCTAGATTGGGACGTATGATTCAATCTGCTGGTCCCATTTCTTTTCCTTTTGAAGTTGCCATGATCAAACATATTGGTAAAAGATGGGGTCAATACCCCAAATCCTCCTCTGACCCCCGGATTGGGGGGGATGCGAATGAAGCAATCATTAATTGACAAAGTATAGCGAACAGACTTCTTCCATTTACTAGAATCAGCTAAATCCCGGAAGTATTCATAATCGGCAATGAGATAGCCATATATTTCTGATGATTAAGATAAGAAAGCCACTATATCATTAATTGCTGAATAAATGACAAAGATTATACTACAATCTGGTTTCCCTAAAGCAATAGACATTGCACTCTTTCTCACGAAAAAGTCAGGAGAGATGACCACAAAGTATAACTATAAGTAGAACACATTGAACATTTACGTTTTGCAACAAAATATAAAAACAACCACATTTTGATTATGTCTTGAATGGTCAAGGCCATAAATCAATGAGGAATTGTAGTGTATTGCTGGATGAGTCTGGCACCTGATTGAGACGTACAGCACTCTACATAGACTAACTAACTTAACACATTCACTTTGCCATCTGGCGGACAGGCACTGAATTACAAACAAACAAATCTGAAATTGGTCTAGCATATCCCTTTTTAATTCATGTGTGAATAACAACACGAAAAGCTGTCTACAACTAAACGGGATATATATGGATTACATCTCCAAAACAAAACGATTAATGTCCAGACTTTAGTTAAGGAAAACTGAAGATACAGACAGGCTATATCTATACCACTCATAAGTATGTCTTGTAACCAGTGATGTCACCATAGGAAGATAGAAAGTTATATAGATCCTCCCTATGTCCTAGAAACAGGTTCCTCAGGGTTCAGACTGAAGCTTCACTGTGAGTCCCGTAAAAAGGTTTGTGTGTGTATATGTTATATGTATTAAGGATGTCATGTAACCATTTATTCTTTTCAGTTAAGGAACATGCACTATATAGTTAGTGCCTATAATAATGGCCCAAGATTGTTATCATTCGGGAAGAGGAGTGAGCATCGCTTAATAGAAGTTCTCAGAGTAGTAGCTCCAGAGCATAATTGGATCAGCCCAACCTCGAAGGTCTTTATAAAAACCCCGATCTAATATGCATGGATGAGGTATGCAGTACAAAGTACTGGGATGCTGATCCCCGAGAGAGTATAGTGAATTCCCAGCAGGGACCCACTTGAGATGAAGCATAACTAGCAATATGCAGGAGATTGACAATCTAAACAATACTAAGGGAAACAAATCATAAGTACCTCCCCAGCCTAGGAATGCAAGCTATCCCGGGGAAGAAGCAAAGAGCAACTTTTTGATTTGCTACCAGTTAATATGTCTGATGTGAAGTATGTCTTTGTATGGTGAGCCTTATCAACGGATGTGAATAAAGCTATTTGTGTATTATAAACATCCCTGGCGCCTATCCTTATTCTATCTGCATTTCCCCACCCAGCCTGCACTGACCCTTCACCCTGAACAGGTATGAGAAACTGAGCAATCTTGTCTGATGTAAACTGATTTAAACACCTTTAGAACCAGGAAAGAAGGGTTACACTGTACATCCATAAATATGGAGTGATAAAGTACTCACTGCCAATATAGTGTGCCAGTTTATATCAATAGCATATAAATTAATTATCCTCTAGTCACTTCTACCTCAACAGATTGTGGCAGCAAATTCTTTATGGGATAATATATCTAAGCATTTTCTGTGAAGGGCAAAGATAAAACAAAGACTGACTCACAAATGTAGTTTCAGGTTATGGAAAAATTGTGAATAACAATGCAAATTGGCTCATTGCATGTTGTCATTCTTTGGAATGGACCAACATGATACAGTACCGTAGTTGTTCACAGATGTAAACAAGCTTTTAAGAGCTAAAAAAGTCTTTTATTCACATTTACTGTCTTAGCTCTTGAGAGTTGACTAATTGTATGAAGCTCCTTTGTGATGGTTTATTAAAAATTAACTCAACCTGAAATGAAGCTACAGTACACAAATCCAGGATCAATACAGTTGCTAGCACTCTGCATTAAAAATATTCCAAGAACAATTACATATTTAAAGGAAATGGGAAGTTATTGGGCATTATTGCACCGGTTATCACGCAAAATCGCATTACTGCTGGCGCAATGTTTACTGTGAAAGTTACCACAGCTCCCCTGAAACAAAGAACCGTCAGTAACAACATTGTGTGATTCCACAAAATAATCACACAATGTTGCTCATGACACCTTTGTGTACAGTAGATATCTATTTATGATGATATGGTCGGCACACTACAAAACAGAGAATCCACAGAGACTGCTTCAATTTTGTACTCATGCACATCTATAATAACCAAGCTGCACAAACTTATTAAGTTTTAATTAGTATTTGATTAATGTTGCAACTGAGCCCAAAGCATCATGTAAGGTTGCAGAGAAGTCTACATTTCAACTGATTTAAATGATGCTGAGTGACATACAGTAAAGTGTATTACATTGCTTTAGGAAAAGAGCTGTGCCGAATATAAATTCATGGACGCAGGCTGTAATATAGAGAGGTCGTTGGCATTGGCAAGTTAGTAAGGTGGAAAAAAACAAGCCATTTTAAGGCAGTGTACAGTCTAAATTGCATTTTAAATGGACCAAGGATTCCTAGACCGTATGAACATTTCCAACATTGCAGTACACAAGAAAAGTGATTAAAATAGGCGCTCCACACAAAGTGGTCACTAACAATAAAGTGATCCAAAGATATATACATGTAAATATACACAGTGAATATAAGTGTGGCTGTGTCAATTCAACAGCATGGAAGCAACAGTCCAAAAGATGCAAGTTCCTGAAATACGTGACCAATAAGCAGGGAATAAGTGTACCCTGCTTATTGGTGACGTATTTCAAGAACTTGCATCTTTTTGGACTGTTACTTCCATGCTTTACAATTGCAGGCCATAATTTAGAGACTTCACTCTCAGAATTCATTTGATACTTTTTCTCTGTTTTTGGCCTCAAGCTGATATTCTGCTTATATACTCTTTGTGAGCATGGTTGTATATGTTGCACGTGTTGTGTATTTAGGCAATCATTGAGCTCCTTTACCATCTTGTCCACCTACCGTGTATACACATGTTTATCATTAGACCCTTTGTGGGCCTTTGATTTTGTGTTCTGATCTTCAGATACTAATTCAGCCATTCTTTTGCCATTGAGTTCCGTTCCCTCCTGTATTCGGATTTAAGTCCCCCTCCATTTTATGTCTTTTCTCCTCTGTTTTTAATGTTATATCAATAAACTTTTCTTACTCTTTGTATATACCCGTGTGCTTCTTTAAGGGAACTTTGTTGTTGTCTTCATATTTCCCCATCCCTGAAGCACCACTGGCATATCACAGATATTCTATTTTGGGCAGTATTTAGGTACACTGATAGCTAGGCGTGCATGCGGTACTCTGTGTGTTTGTGTATATATATATATATATATATATATATATATATATATATATATATATATATATATATATATATATATATATAATGTTTAATAATACACATATATACATACAGCTCAACCCCGTTATAGCGCAATCCACTTATAACGCGGTCTGAGCGTGGCTCCCAAGATTTGAAAACCTCAATTTTGCCGTGCGAGGACTTACCGGCATCTAGATCTCTCTCCTCTTTGCTGTCAGCTCTCTCCTCACTTCATAGGGCTGTGCCCACGTGCTCTCCTCTCTGCAGCTGTCAGCTGCATGGCATCACATGACACAACACACATTTTTGGCCCTGATAACTAAGGAGACCATTGGAGTTCTTCACAATATGGAGCTATATTGGTTACATAGTAACATAGTTGTATAGTAGATGAGGTTGAAAAAAAATATATGTTCATCAAGTTCAACCTATGCTTAATTTAGATGAAAAATACTTTATCCTATATCTGTATTTAAAGTATTTTGATCCAAAAAAACACCAGTGAAACATCATCCGATGTCTCATCAGGGGAAAAATAATTTCCTTCCAAATAATGTAAATAAGATTCCTCCCTGGATCAACATCCTTCCCACGTTTATTTATTTGGTATATCCCTGTATACCTATCCCTTCAAAAAAGATATCCAACCTTTTTTTGAAGATATCTGTTGTATCTGCCATCACAGTCTCCATGGGTATTGAATTCCACATTGTAACGGCACTTACTGTAAAGAACCCTTTCTTTTGTTGCTGGTGAAATCTCCTTTCCTGCAACCTTAACGGATAACCGTGTGTTGTTTGTAATGGCCTTGGGATGAATAGTATCCTCAATATATTTGTATAGAGTTATCATATCCCAGCTTAGATGCATCTTTTCTAATATAAACATCTAAATTAGTTAGCCTCTCCTCATAAGTCAGATTTAGCTGATCTTAAAGGATATTAATTAAACATGAGTCTTTGTTTTCACCCCTCCCTGTAATGCCTTGATGTCGCTTGTCCCCTCTTCCCCACCTTACGCTCTCCTCCATCATGTACTGCTTCTTTTTGCACTCTCTCCTCCCCACTTTTCTGCGTTTGCTCCTCTCTGTGCACACTACACTCCCTCCTCTCCTACTCATCTCATCTGTCTCCTCCTCTCCTTGCTGTATGTGTCCTCCTCTTAGGCCGCGCGTATAGTACACGCGACGGTGACGCCACCCGTCACCGTCAGCGAAAGTTGTATTCCGCTTTGCGGTGGCGCAGGCAACCAGGCCGTTGATTGGTTCAGGGGTTGTCACATGAGGCGACATCCCCTGAAAATTTTTATATTCCCGGGTTAAAAAAATCGCGTTGCCACATCGCTTTGTCACCGTTGCGCTTACTATAAGCACACGTGGCGGCGACAATGCATTTGTTTTTGGTCGCCGTCGTGTCGCCGGCACTATAAGCGCGGCCTTACTCACCTTGCTATATCTCCTCGCTTCGCACTCCCTTCTGTCCCATGTGCAAACTGCTCTCCATTCCATCCTCCTCATCATCCCTCTGTCTCCTCCTCTCCTTGCTGTCTCTATATCTCCGTTTCCTCTTCTCCTTGCTGTCTCTGTCTCCTCTCCTCGCGGTCGTTGCTTAGTAACCCTGTAACAGCTGAACCTTTGTACAGAAACATACCTAAGCCTTTTACATATAGATAGAGACCATATTATGATCACTGTTTCACAAATGTTCCTGGACTTGATTTGCTATAACTTCTACATTGTTTTATTTTACCAAATCCAGTCATGCCGCTCCTCTGGTTGGTTTCTCAATAATTTGGGTCATGTAATTGACTTTTAGCACCCCCCTTCATATATTACTGCAAGGAACTATCACTTGTACACACTGCTCACCTGCATAATCTGGTTGGTCTGCATAGCATTC
Source organism: Ascaphus truei (assembly GCF_040206685.1). Lineage (NCBI taxonomy): Eukaryota > Metazoa > Chordata > Amphibia > Anura > Ascaphidae > Ascaphus > Ascaphus truei. The sequence continues at coordinate 77,938,058 of NC_134489.1, forward strand.
ATAGCCAGTGAAGAATGTTTAGTGATGGCTTGGTTGATCCACAATTTAACAATGCAATGGTATCCAGCTTTGCTACATAATAGAGCATAGGTGTCCTAAGTCAAACCACATTTGAATTCGAAGACCACCCAAAACACCTGGAAGACATTTTTCTGAACTTTCTTTTTCCAGCTTAGAACTTTATTTAAGGGGGCCAGTTTTTTCTATTTATTAAAGAATGTATTTATTTATGGGGCCAGTTTTTTCTATTTATTAAAGAATGTATTTATTTATGGGGTCAGTGGACACAAGACAATATCATGATGGGATGTATTGCTACAATGAAATGTTTTTGCGATAAACTGTTTTTAGAATATAGTGGTAGTTCGCTTTTACTTTTTGCATTATTATTTTTTCATCACAGCTTTACAAGTACATACAGTGTTATACCCAGTGGTTGACAAATCACCAAAAAATCTACTCGCCACCTAGTACCAAACGTGTGCTGCTTGGGCCAATATTTACTCGCCCGGGTGTTAAATCCACTCGCCAGGGGCGAGCAAATGTATAGGTTTGTCGAACACTGGTTATACCTCAGATTTTGTTGTTACTTTAATGAAGTGATTTTCTTAAGAATGATTTTTTTTTAAGGATCCGCCAACGAGTTGTTGAATCCGCAGATTGGATTCTACAAATCCGTCAACGGATTGTATACAATGGTGAATTTTGATGAATCTGCGCTGATTAAAACAGTCCAAATCAGTCCACGGAATTTTACACCTCAAAACAGATTTTGGGGGGAAAATGCGAGAAAATCAGGGAAACGGATTTTGGCGAATTGGCCCATCCCTACTCTTTAAGGATGTGGTTTATGGCTCAACATACCCTATCCTATGTCATGTCACTATGCTCTTACAGACATGGATCTTTACAAGGATGAGTACATAGAAGCTATTGTAGCAATATTACAAATTACAGTGTACTGTATAACATTTTCAACTGTATTTGGTTACTGCACTGACAGATGATATAAAAAAAGAGCCATATATTATGGCAATTACCCGTTGTGCTTGCATACATAAACTAAATGAACTAACGCATATTGCATTTATAGCAAGCAAAATAACCTCACCGGGGAGGAAAGACAGCTGTCACGGCCGCGCAGCAAGTGAACAAGGCTGGACTGTGCTGTGAAAAAATCTTCTTTATTATAACATGGAAGTTAAAAAAGAGAGAGAGGGAGGCACCCACGCAACTCTAACGCGTTTCAGCCACAACGGGCCTTTCTCAAAGTTCTCTCTACCTGCATATTGCATTTATGCTGTTGAATTGATTTTCTAGTTTTATTCAAGCTAACTTTCTTTTCTTCAAGTGAAACACATGCCTTGAATTTATTAGTTAATGATTTATTTTTTTGCAGCCTAATGTAAAAATATTGCCTCTTGAAAGATAGCGTCCATTTGCCATGGCAATTTATCCACAAGTACCTCAGGAAAAAGAACGGTATCCATGGAAATGGAACTCAAATTCAGAAACAGACTAATGACTTCACAAATGTTGCACCACTTTTGACGTAAATTATAATTGCACTACAAGATTGTGGGTGTACTAGTTAATTACATTTACATATAGTTTACTAATAGAATTGCAGACTTATACAGAAGTTTCTTTTGTTTGTTCTTTTAATTAACTACAACTATCGTAATACCTAATAGAACAGAATTTAGTTCAGAAGTATTTTCATGGGATGTTGCTGAAAAATCCACTGGGTATGGTGGCAGGGAAAGAGAGACCTGGAGTAGGTTTACCATAATACGATTGGTTGATTTAAAGGCTTTGCAACATAGTTAATATTTCTACATGTGTAGGTTGCCCTTGGTAACACTGAATGGTCCCAGAAAAGGCCATTAAGTTGTAAATTCTGCAATTTCTGGAACTGTCTAGGTGAGGGGTATATAATGTATAGGATACTCAGAGTGGTGGTTGCCTTGGAGATGAAAGAATTCCAGGACTATGATGTACTGTACGTAGAAAAAGAATGGTACATTTTAGAGAGGGGCACATTTTTTGCCAAAGGTTCGAAAATAGATTATTTGTCCAAATTGAACAATTTCCCTAGATACTTAGTTTAGAAGTTCAATTAAATGTTTCGCGGATTTTCAACCATTTTTTTAGAACTTGGAGAAAAAAATTGCTACTGAGTTTCAACACATTTTCCTACTTTTAGTAAGCATCTAGCGTATCCTGGGTGTTTGCGTAGCCAATTGTGGGAGTCCCTGGAATCTGGCATGGAACCTTGCAGTGACAAGGCTGAGATTTGTGTTCTTCTGTGAATCAGTGGAAATACTGCTGCAAAGGGTAATACTGCTCCCCTAGGGAGTTTGTCTCAATAGATTGTTCCCCAACAAACGCAGAATGCAATTCTGAGCAGGGGGCGAACCCAAAGAGCGGTGAAGGATAAGAGATGCTTAGAGGCTGGACTTCATCATTTCACCAGACTAGTGGGATTCTGCCAACCTTGAAGGTCCTGCACTGCATTTGCCCAGTTTACTCCCTTTCCCCAGTGTTTCCTAACAGAGATGTAGCCAGCCTTTAAACAAGTTCTATAAAATACTTAAATGCTACTTGCTTGCTGTGTGTTTGTATAAATAACAGCCCTTGAAACAGAAAGACGAGACAGAAGAAAAGAATTTGTGACAGCTGTAAAGATATATAATTACTGCAAAACTTTAGTATCTATTTATCCCTTACACTGGCAGAGAAGGAATGTGGTCCCCTTTGCCAGGTATTAACTAAAAGGAAAAAAATAAGTGACGTTAATATAAACAGGAAAATAGTTTCAAATTTAACTACATTTTGTAATTGACTAATTTAGGAAAATTATTTGATGGGGGATGCAGGTATAGAGCCACATGCACTAAACTCCGATAAAGAAAATCGTCATTGTTTTTAAATCGCTATGTTTGACACAGTTGCTATCGCGGTATGCAGAAAGCCCCGAATACCAGTGAAAGCAACATTTGCAAAAATGGTGAGTAGCCGGCGAAGAGATGATCGCCCCTCTGACAAGGGCTCACCTGGCGAGTTCTATCGGCTACGTGGATTGACAGTGGGGAGCGCAAAATCACGTGGAAAATATGTGAAAAAACAAAAAAATATATATATAGTGTAATAACGTTTAAACCAATTCTATGTTGGTGAATGGGAGGGGCCTTTGGGTGTTGAACTCACATTCTTCCCAATAAACATAAGCCTTTCAAACACTGTTATAGATGTGGCCTCTCGGGACATCTTCCTTCAGGTAAGGATATCCTCAGGGTACATAGGAGTATTGAAATGTGGAAAAAAAACAAAACAATTGTGCACACCAGTGTATAAAAATTAACCACTTTATAGCAAATCTGGTGGAAACACACTTACAATGTAAAATACAATTTCAGCATTTGAAATATATGAAGCTTGCTGGGCTCTCATCCCCTCCACTGTCTGGGACTCACGTCCGTCGTGTCACTTCTGGTTCGCGATATATCTCATAAATGGATGTAGGAGGATTCTCTGGGTGTCTGAGCAGGTCAGGAGTGTGGCTGCAGGCTTCAGGTAATGACTACGCGTTTCGCGTCATCCGCGTCGTCAGGAGTTCTATCGGCTGCAGAGAGAGAGAGAGAGAGACGCCTCTCCCTGCGCAAATCTTGCCCGAAATGAAAGATTGGAAATTAAAATTTTATTACTAGTGTCGATGAGCAAGGGGTCTCCGGAGCAGAATTGCGTTGATTTGACGTTCTGGTACCCCCTGCTTCCTGAGATTCAGGCCCCATTATGGGGTGCCGGTATCTCCTATGCATTTAAATCCCACCGTCACGTGACCGGGACATTTACATGCATAGGAGGTTTTTCTTACCTTTTAGATGTCTTCACCCTCCGATTCCCGTGGTCTCCGCAAGCTCTCGAACAAATCCACAATCCTAAACAGCAACAGCCCACAGGTAAAATCCAAAGTCCTTTTCTTCTTTATTTATCTTCATCTGTTAATTGTAATCCATTTGGGTGTCTTCTATCTTCTTCTGTATTTTCTTCTTCTTCTTCTATATCTTCATCTTCATCTGTAACGCCCTTGTAATCCAATTGGCGGAGGTCTTCACTCCTCGGCTTCTTGCCGTCAAATGAGGCTGCACAGGATTTTATAGGCTTGTGACATCACATTTGATTGGCATGTGGTTCCCACGCCATCAGATTGACTGTGAAAACCATGTGCCTCTTTTTTTTATGTGACATCATTTAAAGGGAGCGATGCCAGCCAATCAGAATGGCTGTGCTTCCTTTCCCTTTAACATGATGTCACAAAATCCAACATGGCTGCCATCACATGGTACTTCAGCCAATCTGATTGTAAGAACTATATCCCCAATTTGATTGGTTGTAGTAGATAAGTGGTGATACGTGGTTTATCGCCGCGTGTTTTGCGATTTTTTTTCTCTGCAAAATGTTTTGCCGAAAAGCTCCATTATCGCCGACTTATCGGGACTTACTGAATTGCTGTAGGCTTTTTGGCGGTAAGTGGCTTATCGCTGCTTACTGCATAGACCCGATAGTGTCTAAAAAGAAAAAGTATCAGCCAGAAATCAGCAATAAATTCAAGAAGCACATACAGTAGCTATGTTCATATTTTATGATGGGGATTGTTGGAGTGGGGTGCTGAGGCACAGGAACCAGCTTTAAGAAATGAAACAGCTTTAATTCGGCAACAAAAATAACAAAGAACAGCAGAAGTATCACAAGGGCGTTGGCTTCACAGCTCTTCAGTTGCCTAGAGCCCTGCTTCCTGTGTCGCGCCCCCCCATATCTCATATGTGACGTCAAATGACGCGCGGGTACATGACGTCACGTCACCCGCGGCTTCCTTTGACGATGCGTCTCCATGACAACGGGCAGCATATGACGCCACGTTGCCATGGAGACCAGTGGACTGGAGCCGGGACTGAAACCGGGTAAGTGAGCCACGCCCCCCCCCCCCCCAAAAAAAAGTCTTGTGCCCCCCAGTTTGCACAGTGTGTGGCCTAGTGAACCTGGCCCAGAGCAGTGTTTTCCAACCAGGTTCCTAGGAATCCTTGGGTTCCCCGGGCATCCCTAAAGGGTTCCCTGCAATTTTCAGGTAATTTTAAAATTGGACTAAATACAGAAGAATTGACAACGCATCTGATCTCAGATTCGCTATTAGAGAGGGTTCGGGTTCCTTACAATGCATCTGATCACAAACACACTATTAGAGAGGGTTGGGGTTCCTTGCATTGCTTCTGATCTCAGACGCGCTATTAGAGAGGGGCAGGGTTCTGCAGAATTCCACAATATAATTATAGCGTTTCTTAACCAAAAAAAAGGTTGGAAACCCCTGGCGTAGAGACTGTCTGATGCCTTGTTTATGTGGGGTTCCTGACCCTGCCCTTATTCAAGTAAATTAGTATACCAGGCTCTCAGCAATGCCTGCAGACCCAAGTATGTTGGATATCCAGGACTGGCTCATTCATATGCCGTTTTTGCACAGGGGTGTAAAATGTTGAATATGCATATGAAGCCAGGTCTGCATTTTTCTTATCTCTTTCTGCTGAAAATGTATTCTCCCATTCCATGAAGACAAATGTGCATTCTTCTGCCACCGAGGTCACCACCTGCTATTGCATTTGTTTTAGACTAAGCACACTGTGCTTTCAGAAACAGAAAGCCCAAAGGAAAAAGTAGTTGCATTTATTTCCACTTCTTATCAGTGAAAATGTAAAGCGATACATAGCTAGCATCAAGTCTCCCTATGGTGCCAAGTGTAAACTTAACTTAAATGAATCAGACTTTAGGAAACCTGCACATTTTGTCAAATGAAGGAACCCATATCGCACTATCCCTAAGAACAAAATATAATTTTCTTCTTTAGTCCCCAGGTATATACACAGATGCTGTTGTACATGAGCTTTCAAGCCCACATATTGTAGATTCTTTTGTCAATGCAGCATAATCAAATAAGAACACGCACACAACTGTTTGCTATGGGTTCCCATGATGTAGCTTAATCTATGCTGACTTGGAAAAGGTAGAGCCTTCGAAAGCGTATCCCAAATGTATTGGTCCATTTGCTGCTGAATGAGCCTGTAAGACAGGGTTTTTAATATGCTGATTTTTTGGTAATGCATGAGGTGGTAAATTGTTCTGCCAACCTGTTGTGATTTCTTTGTATTTCAGCTTGCTATTCTCCAAATCAAATGAATATTGTCTTTTTTTTTTTTTTGGACTGAAGAAATGTAAAGTTACTTATACAGTAAATGAAACATGTACTGAATTCCCTCTTAGCTTTAAATCATATGAGGGTACAGTATATTCTACCATGTGCCTAGATAGCAGTTCTCGCAGGACTCTGTCCCATACTACAGTATACCTCACTGCACCCACTGTAGGACCCACTTAAATATTCAGTGTACACGTCTTCCCAATGACGGAACAGAGATCTGCTCCTTTCAAATGATTGTGAATTTGTGACTAAAATCTTCTCCCCCATGATACAGACCTATTCACAGCACATTGCCGAGGGGCTTAGTCTATATCAGCCGAAAGTGGCCGATCGGGGTCGTTTTTACCCCAAATCCCCCCATGGAAGTAATGGGGAATTTTGGCTAAATCTGATACAGAATACACTCCTTAATGTCTTGTTACAACCCTGAAACTATTACTAGCCCTTCTCTGAGAATAGGGAGTGGGTGGGGGGCAACAAACTCAACAAAGACAATGGTCCCATTTCTACTTTGTAGAGTCCATGTGAGGGCTATTACTATATGCTTTGAGCAGGAGCATTAAATAGGTTTCTTGAAGTACAGTACTGTAGTAGATTCACCAGCATTCCTTTGCAACGACTATTTGAGAATGACTATTGCCTCTATTTAATGTTCCGTGAAACCTTTCCCCATGCTGGATAAAGGATTACCTTCCATTAAAGCAGCAGCAGTTCAAGCAATATCCTACATCTGTTTTTTTTTTTTTTAATAAATCAGTTCTGTACTTTGAGAAAATACTTGTAGCATTTAAAAAATAAAAAATGTTTTAAAGACACTTTTTAATGTTTCTAATGTAGGAAGCATTTCCAAAATGACAGCCCCTTCCCCTTCTGATAGGGGGCGGCTCAAGAGCCAGAGCCTCTCTCTAGCAGTGCACCAATTGTATCTAGTAACTGCCCAGTCACATAATATTTCTGGACTACGTTGCCCACAATGCTGTGCAAGAACAGAATTTAATAACCCGAGCAAGCGATCGATTACAGGACAACGGATCGATCTGCAATTTAGCTAATCACTTGTCAGTGTGCAGATTGTATTGATGCACATATTGAATGGGGGAAAATATATATATATATAAATATATACCATACTACTGAGTTAAGTAATGGTGAGTAAAAAAAGTGACAAAAACCCTCCACAGGAAAGCAAATATGCAAATACAACTGTATGCTCATCTGCATGTCTTAGGCAGGTCTGCAACCCCACCTTTCACCATTATCACCCAGCATACAGCACTTCCACTGCAGCAAGGGATTCTGGGAAATGACATGCAAATGAGCACTCAGTGCCACTTTTTGCTTCCAAAACCATTTTTAACATGGTTCCCTATAGGCTTAAGCTTGCTGCATGATCATAGCTTTGAGCACAGCCAGGGTTAAGGTGCATACCCAGAAAACCACCCACAGACAGCTGTTTCGACCTTGATGGGTCTCATCAGTGTGGGGTTGATTAACTGGGTATGCAAAGAAGCCATGTTAAAAATGGTTTATAATTAATAATAAATAATAAATAATAAAAATGATTATTATATATATATATATATATATATATATATATATATATATATATATATATATTTAAAAACGGCAGCATGAACTGCAGTTTTAAATGAATGGAACTAAATTATTCTCCAACACTAGGAAGCATCTTCACATCATATTGAATAAGAGCATATGAGCAGTAGGATGCTATATTGATTTCAGTAGTACCACTCACTAGGGTTTTGATGTTGTGCATTTGAATCCCATTTGGCCTAGCTATCAATAGAAGGCATTCAGAAAACATCTGATTTGTTCAACTAATTGCAGCAACTGGCTGTGCTACTGTATTTTAATAATATGTAATTGTATCTTCCTGGCACATTTACTTTAACTACATATTCAATTTGCTTTGATTGCATGTACAACATCCACATGCATAGCATAAATAACACATACACAAGCTATTTCACTGCCAGGCAGATATTTGTGTTACCATTCAATCCACAGTGATTTCTTCTCATTCATAGCTGCTAAATGATCACTTGCACTGCAACTCTCAATACAAAACGAAATTACTCAGCACAGTTATTCTGCTTCTTAATGACGAGGTCATACAAAGTGGTGTACAGTATTCCCTTCAGTATACTTGAACTTAATCGTTTCTGGAGGAAAGCATTGTTACAGTATGGACTCATTGAAGTGTTGACCTGTGCATCATTTGCCTCTGTGTTTCTCATATGTAATGAGTTTACAATATAGCTTTGATGGATCAGCCTAATTTTGCGTGATGTCTGCATGCTTACGTAACCTTTTCAGTACTGTACCTAACAGACCTACAATACACCATTCCTCAAAACGGAGATGTCTGTCAGATTTCAATCACTCACAGATAATGCCACATATCCCTGACATCAATGGCAACTCAATGATGTTAGTCCATTTATGGTTCATTAAAGGGGCAATTGGACCTACTCTCTATCATGGTTCAAATCTATCCAATGAAACAAATAAGTAAAAACCACAATGAGTGCCCCGGTAAACAATTATTCATTTACATTCCGTCAGGGACACTGCTTACCTTCTGGCGTGCACCGGAGGGAGAGCGGCCCAGCCTGGCAGAGAGGTGCCCAGCTGGGGCCCGGCGGTAGCCAGAGGCCTAGTAACCAAGCACAGATGTTGGGCCTGGTAGGGCCCAACTTCAAGTGCCGACTGGGTCCCCCACAGCTGCCGGGCCCGGGACCCTTGTCCCGGCTTTCCCCCTCTGTCAGCGGCCCTGCACACAGGTGGGACAGGAATCAGCCAAATCGCCAGGAGAGGGTTGCATGGATCTCTGTGCTGATACTAGTGTTATATTTTTTCCAGGAAAAAAATCACTTTTGTTGGACTGGATAGAGTTACTTAGTTGCATCATGCTCATTTGTAATGGGGATTAGATTTTGCCTTACGAAAGTGAAGTATGGCTTTAATGCATTTATCACAATCTTCTTGTTCTTTTTACAATGCTATGTTAAAGTTAGTCTTGAAAGCTACTAGTTAAAGTCCACCGGAGTGACTCTAATTAGAGCTATTAGGACATGAATACAGATGGAAAAGTTTCTTAATGTACAAGTTCCATAACCAGTTTTAGATAAATGACCAACTGTATGTTGCTTTATTGGTTTACTATAGGGAAAATGCTGCACACCACATAAAAATAATATAAGGATACAACTACCGGTGCTCCTGGTTCAGGATTCTCTGTGATGATCCAGCTTACAATGGAAGGTATAAAGAACAGGGCTCCACGGAATTTTCAAAACTAATTTATTGCCAACAAAATGACTGACGTTTCGGCCACACTTGGCCTTTCTCAAAGCAGAATGGCATTATAGGAAGCTGCAATATCACCTGTGTGACATGGGCCCTTAACACATGAAGGAGATACCAGCATAAGCTTCTCCAGTGAGTATCTCGGAAGCAAGGGGTCCCTCAGAGCTGAGGTGAATGCAGTTCAGCTTCAGAGAACCCCTGATTTCCACCAAATGGAAATGCTCCTTTAAACAACCTCCGTAGTTGTATATTAAAACTTTACAATAATATATGAATTTACAAAGATCTTACCAAAGATTCCTTACAAATCTGTTTTCAAGTATACACTAACATTAACTATTATAACATCATCTGCAACTACTCACTAGGAAGTTGCCTAGACAACACTTGTTTGCAAATGAAGCCTTTGCATTACACATCTACCTGCATTACTGTTGCTGCTTTACATTACATTTCATGCATTAATGAATAAAAAAAAGCACTAAAGCACTAAAGAACATTTTCTTTTTAATAAAACAAAAGTCTCACATTGCAAATCATGACTCACTATGTTACTCATTAGGTTCTAACATACAGGATGTGAAGGGCTAAAAGCAGAGAGTGTACAGTACCATTTTAAATACTTTAAAGGTTGAACTGGCAATTTTAATGATCCTAGTGAAAAGGGGAATCAGAAACATCTGATTTAAAGTTGCAATCCAGGCAATATCTTACATGTCAATAGAAATATGTAATCCACTCAAAGCTCCAAGACTACCATCAAAATTATATTTGTTGGAATTACCAAATTTCTGCTATTGGTAAAACATAATAAATGCTGGGTATATGCTACAAGAGAAACAGCAGGTATATTGCGTATCCGCTATACTCACGACGGTGATTAGAGGTGATCAGAGTCCACAGGTGGTCCCACGGGCAAGTATTGAGCAACTGGTAGGGGATATCTGCACTGCGGAGGATACATGAATTACCTCCATATCCCCCGGTCCACAATGTAGCTCTACCTCCATGCCTGTGTGATCCCAGCTCAGCGTGTAGTTGCTTGTGATGCTGCCTCCTCCAAAAACGGATGATGCGTGTCTCGTATAGCGGAGCCTGACAGCCTGTAGCATGTCAATTCAATCGCCAGATGTATACAGTAGAAAATAACCTAAGATCGGTTGAACAGCAACCCAGCAGGAAAGCACACTCAACTCACCGGGTGTTTAGAAAAATAAAAAATCATTTATTGGGTCACATATTAAAAAACAAAAAACATACTAGGGACAAAACAGGGAAAACTCTCCTCCCACGCGTTTCAAGGAGTAGACTCCTTGAGAAAGCACTGCTAGCGTGAAACGCTAATGAGTTTTACTATACTGAGCATCCATTGATTTCTATAGCAGGTTTTAGCACACTTCTTTGCAACACTTCCCTGTTTGTGTTAATTTGTTGCCAATATTCGCAGCAGTTTGAGCTGCAGACTGTAACAATAGATAATGTTACCTTAGTAATATAACAATACATTGTAGCTGCTGATTACACTGACTGAAGGAGTGATTGAAACTGAGGCAGCAATTTAGTGAACCCTGGGAAGCAGGACTTTGCTGATCAATCACGGGAGAACAAATCGATCGGCAGCTTAGGTAATTCATTTTCAATAAAGGTAATCAAAGGCGGCATATATTAAAAGTGCCACCTGAATTGCCTCTTTAAGGATGACAAGTGCCAAGGAAGTTGAACCCTAAAAAATTAAAAAATTATTTTAGACATTTTTAAACATGTTGCTGATATTCTGTATATATAGAGTATGATTGCACAACTCTTTACATTACAGTTATAGTTTTTTGAGGGACACTTTCCATATATACTTTAAATCCATGATTGTTGGATATTTAAAAACAGCAACTGTTATGAAAGGCATTGGAAAACACAGTAGAAGTATAACAACAAAAAACCTACACTAAGAATTCTCTTCCATTAAAATAAATACATGATAAATGCCTACTATGCCCCATAGCTATAGAAAAGTGATTGTATTGCTTCAAAATCAACAAGGCATAGCTGTAACCCATATTTAAAGAGCTAATAGTGAACCAAAAAATTACATTTCACCAAAGCCCTCTACGACTACGATTTACATTTCATCTTTCTCCTCTTCCATAGTACATTTGTTATTGTATAGGAAACGGTTTCCAATACTTTTGTGCATAGTCTGTCACATGATTTATATTGTGATGCTTGCCCAGTGTGTAACCCTTACTCTACTTGTGCTGTAAATGTTCGGGATTGCTGAATGCGCTGGCCTGCACTGATATTTGAGTAATGTCAATGTCAAGCAAAATTCTAGATTTTACTCTTTGCTGATTTTATCTCCAGTAACTACTGTAAATCTCCCAAACATAACTTTTGTTGCACACTATGACTCATTGGCTATTAGATTAGTCAACACTACTACATTTCTGAGCAATTGATAACTTCACTACATCCATTATGGCAAAGGCAATATATGTATTATATTTATTTTAGTACAGTATGTCTGAAAGATTCACCTAAAAGTTCCATATGTGATGCAGAAACACGCACTAACTAATTTCCTTGTCAGATTACTACTAAACACATAACAACCAGGGTAAAGAGGGGATAAGGGAAGGGGAAGGGGAGAGGGGGAGGGAAAATACCCTCGCTACTGCCCGTGACTGAGGTGCTACAACCAGGGGAAAGGGCAATATCGAACAAGGAGAAAAAGAACCCCTATATTGGGAGCACACTATGGCTAATGATACTGATGTGAGAGTAAAGTATTAAAACCTGATAAAGACACGAATGTGCTGAAGTATGTGTATAATGGATTGGGATAAAAACAACTTTATTAGGAGAAATCCTCAAATAAAATAAATGTCTCTATAAATGAATCCTATATAAACGGCGAATTAAAACACGGTGAAGGTGGGGTGGATCAAAAGGATATAGTAATCCAATGTAGCTACAGGCTATCAAGGTACCCTCAAATAGGGATAGGTAGGTATGTGCCAACTGATGGTCAAAACCACATGCAAAGTTGTGAACTAGCTAGTGTAATCCAGTGCTGCGAGTCCAATAAATTGGCAGGTAAGGAATCACTGCCTAGATGTTTCTGACAACGTCTTTTGCCCGGAGCCCTCTCTGCAATATAGAGTAGCTAAATGCTGTTCATATCATAGCTGGCTCAGATTTTTTGCCTATTGTCCACTTTGCAGTTTTATACCAGGATGCAGCGGTATGGTAATATAATAACAGTGTCAGCATTGTTATGGAGTTGATTTTCTGCATCAGAGTGTAATAAAGAACTTAAAAAGTCAACACTTTTTAAAGAGAAATTAAATCCTGCTGCTTAATTTCCAATTTCTATGTGTATTCATGGTTCATCCTAATTTGTAACCTCGGTCTTGTTTCTTTCCATTACAATTATCACAAGCGTTTGTTACAGGAGATTAAGTAAACTGTGTGGATTGCATTAAATTGCCTCTGCTTGAGACACTGGTCTAGTAGGATTTGAGATCATCAATCTTACTTCCTTTATAAGACTTCTCTAATGCAACAGTTGGTATAATAAAATTGTGTAATTAGTTTCAGTCAATAAAAATATGTAATCTCTACTTTGTTTCAAAACAACTTTATTAAATAACTCACTCGGATGAAATATGACCCCTGAGAAAGGCACAGTAAAATATGAACTTAATTAGTAATGCATCAATTGTTAAGCAGCAAAAGAAATAAGTTTGTGGTTGGAAGGATTCATCACCCACTCATTTTAAATTGTTACAACCTAATTGCCTGGTGATTACCGATTGGTTGGAAATATGCCACTACATATTAATAATTAATATGGTAAGTACAGATGTAACGGACTTTACCGGTCCCGTACACACAATGTGTTGCACTAAAGCCAGCGCATTATTGAAAACCACAGGTAAGGAGACTGCACACGGGTTATTGCCCACATTAAGTAGATTGCGAATGATTTGGTAAAGAAAGCTCAAAGCTGATTTCATAACTTAAAAGAAATGCTATTACAGTATGTACTTGTGCTGCATGTACAGTATAGCCAGTGCATGCTGTGAACTGTAATCCTCATGAATGAGGGCCCTTGTAAAGAAACAAAACAACTCATAGGCAGCTGAGGGGGTAAATGTTTAGGGGGCCTCATGGAATTATATTTGATGCCCAGTCAATTCAATGCTTGAGGCACCGTGACACAATGTTATTAACAAGAATCCCAGTATCATCCTCTTTAATCTACAGGTATAAAGTTGAGCAAATAGAACATGGGCACAGGTGAATGTGGGGATAGGCACATCAAAAAAATCATTTTAATCCCTCCAATTGGGGTCCAACGTACTGCAATTGCTTAACTTTCTTATGACCCAGCCCATTTTCATGTAAATCTTTAAAGATTCAGATGGGGGTAAGTTTTACCACCAAATCAAAAGAGTTGGATAGGTAACCCAAATGCTGTTTTGCAGTAGATTGTGTTTCCTGGTAAAGCCATGCCAACAGTCAGACAATATTAGGAAACCACCAAGGTTTGGGTATCACCTTTTAATGCTGCTATTGCAAGTCAGTACATGGAGGCAGCATGTGACACGACATGTTTCTGATGTCATTTACCATTTCTTACAAATTCAAACCAAAACTGTATTCCTTGACTCCGATTAAAACCTGATTAAACACTGGAACAATGTCTTAAATATGTTTTTTTCCTGCTGGCCATTCATTTAGCATGCATTAGTACAATGGCTAAACTGTGATGGATTGCACCCTGTGGTTTTTCTCATGAATCACTTGTACTAATGGTATTGTACCATACGACAATGAAGTTAACAAATACAGAGTTTTTCCTTCAAGTCTCATTGTCTGACATTTGTGTCGAATTCTAAAAGAATTATAAATAATAGTAGTGCAACCCTCTCAAATAAACATATTTATTGTACATGTCACTATGAACTCTAGAATACATCTTGTGTGTACGTGATATGCCACAAAAATAATGATGCTTAAATGGCGACATAAAACACAAAGCAAAACAGAAATGATTAAAGAAAAATGTGTTTGATAAGTGTTGTTATAATTTATTTGTATTCATCAAAAAGGAAAGAATAAAAAATGTCAAAAATACCATATTGTTCGCTAAAAATGTATACTGTTGTATAAAGGAGAAATCACACAAAAGGTAAAAGAGAAGGAGTCACGCCATCAAACATCAAGTACCCATTGTTCCTGCTGCAACCCTCCCCATCCCGTAAATACTTGTAACTGGAACCTCATTGCTCATAAAATATCACTGTCAGAGAATATCACCACCAGGGAGCCATTCAATCAATGTGTTGTTTGTCAATTTGTTTGTAGCAGAGATGTATTTTACTTTGCACGCAGCCTTTCCAGCTGACAGAGTGGGGCAAGTCATCCGGAAACAAAAACTCAGTGACAATGCATTTCAGGATTATCTCAGGATAAGGATTGCGCCACTGGTTCTAAAAAGTGCTGCAAATTGGAAAAGCCAAGAGGATGTCTAACTCATCTCTGTTACGCAAGTGTGATTACGCTACAAAAAAAACTGAGGAAGTGCCCTCAATATAAAGTAGGGATTGAGATCATAAATCATGCACAGTATGAATGATGCTTGGCTTCGTGACCCTATTCACTATTGCTGTAAAGTTGCTTATTTATGTCAAAGATCTCTGAGTGCTATTTTCATTCTTTGAGTTCAGTGCTTCCCTGGCTTGGAAAAGTGCCTTCACAGTATAAGGAATAGGGGCCCAGGATGGTAAACGTACAGTAGATAAACTGTGCCCACTTATCTATGGTACAGTTTTATCATTTATGTTTTACAGAATTTAGTTACCCAGATCAGATTATACAGTGTAAACCTCAACAGTTTGCTACCGAAAGAAGAGAAAAGATGCAAGATGTTGTTGCTGTCTCATTCCTGCCAATGGTTTTATCTTTCTATTTCCTCATTAGCATTATAATTATTATATTGTGCGTAATGACAGCTGTACATCATAGTTAAAAAAAAGAAAGATAACTATTTTCTATATCAAAACTTGAAGTCTGTGCACAGACTACAAAAAGAGTGAACAAATGTTATGTTCTTCATCTGTAGGGTTTGCTCCAGAGGTCTTCAACAGCAGCAGGCGTTTCGTCTGCTGGGATAGATATTTCATTATTTTGCCTTGTTATGCAGCATAAAGCAAACAGATATGATCTTGCCTACTGCTGCTAGATTATTTCTCCCAGTATGGGCTAAACAAAACAACTGGCTGTTCAAAAAGGGTCTAAGGCAAGTTTAGTTACTAATTTGGTCTGCTTCTGAGGATCATTGTACCTTTTTTGCTTGCTGGGAAACAGTGCCAGTAGCAAAGTGATTCAGGGGGAAAAAAAATGTAAGAATAATACCCAACCATAAAAAATAACCAATTAAAATGCTTAGTAAATGTCACTAAAATATTTGATAGCTCAGAGGGTCAAAATCATATAATAATAAAGATAATTCCCCATACTGCACATAATTTATAAAATGTTTTCCACACGCAGTACAATACACAGCAGGGGTGCTCAACTCCAGTCCTCAGTCTCCCACAACAGGTCAGGTTTTTAGAATATCCCAGCTTCAGCACAGGTGGCGCAATCAGTCCCCACTATAGCACAGGTAGCTCCACCAGTCCCTGCTTCAGCACAGGTGGCTAAATCAGTCTTCGACTGAGCCTCTCACTAAGCCACCTTTGCTAAAGCTGGGATATCTTGAAAACCTGACCTATTTGGGGACTTCAAGACTGGATCTGAGCAGCCCTGCCACACAGCAGCCTGAATTTCTGTAACAGAACATGAGCAGTTTATAAGTACATGTGCTGTATATGGCTACATCCATACCATAATCATATGGCCCGGATTCTGGTTTTGTCAAAAGTTTTTGGCTTTTGTTTTGCCTCTGGTTTTGTAATTATGTCAAATCATTGGTAATTTAAAGAATTGTTATAAATTGTTAATGTTAACTATTTAAATAAAATTCCAATAAGGCCTCTGCCGCTACGGATTATATACCTGTAGACTATGGTCCTTAATCTACTAATAGATGTGGCAGCTTTTATCTAGTCCTACCTCGTACATTTTTTAAAATCAAGTATTTGAGGTGTCCATGATGGATTTTGGTATGTTTATTAACTCAATTCACTATTTTAATATTGTATTAAATATCTTTTTTTTTGTTTCAATTTTTGTATTGTTTTTACCAGGGTACACAACATATAATAAACTTTGCTGTACAGTACATATATTGGGGGAACATTGATGTTTATGTGGGATACAATAGACGTCAACTTTCCGTGATCTTTATTCTGACAGATGTGTATCTTACTGTACTTTTTGTTATTTGCTCATATGTTCCCACTATTGGAGTTCTGATGGGGAAGCCGCCGCTTCCTCGTGTACCTCTTTTAGTAACAGGATAGAGGAGAGAAAAGAGAAGAAGAAGAAGTGTGGAGGGGACAGGGGGGAAAGAGGGAGGAGGGAAGGGGATGTAGGAATCAGCCTAGCTTTCTGAGTATTCTAGTTCTTCCTTTATAAGTCTGTTACCCATTCGGCCAAATTTCCCATGTTTTATGGAACTTGTCCATTTTTTGGGACAGTGTTGCCGTAAGGAGTTCCATTGTCTTTATTTCTCGTAGCCTTCGAAGTACGGTCTGTTTAGCGGGGGCATTCACCTTTTTCCACGCAGCCGCCACAGAGCAGCGCGCCGCTGTGAGTACGTGCCCCACCATCCTGCTTTCTGCCATATCTAGATCGTCTATTGGTTTAGCCAGCATCATGGTCAGTGGGTCCACCTCAATCTCTACCCCCAGGTATTCTCGGATCAATGTTTTGATCATGACCCAGAACACCTGAATCTTTGGACAATTCCACCAGATATGAGCCATGTCTCCTCTTTGCCCGCATCCCCTCCAACACAAATTCGGGGTCCCGGGGAAGATTTGGCTCAACCTATTTGGGGTTAGGTACCAATGGAATATGATTTTATATATGTTTTCTTTGATGGTAGTACAGATCGATGTTTTGGAAGCTGCCTCCCAGATATCCTCCCAGTCTTCCCTATCAATCTCTATATTTAGATCTTCTGCCCATTTGGACATATAACTATGTTGGGAACAGCCTGCTGATCGCGCCAGGCCCAGATATATATCCAAAATCAATCCTTTGGAATAGTAGCCTTTCCTACACAGTCATTCAAAAATTGTTAATGGTTGGAAAGCCATTTCTTTGGAGACTGTTTGCAGGTAGTGCCTGATCTGCAGGAAGCCAAATATTGGTAGGTCTACCGTTTGATATTTGTTTTCCAGCTCCTGGACCGATAAGAGCTTACCTTTTCCAAGAAAGTCCTCTGCTACAAACATCTTTAACTGTTTAAATTTACTAAGTCTCTGTGGGAGCCAGCCGGGGGGGAACTCTGGGTTACTGAATATGGGCGTTAATAATGTGGGGTGAGCCGTCAGACCATATTTTTCTTTATTTTTGGTCCATATTTTCCATGTACATTTCATTGCTCCCAGTTTTAATGTTTCCGAGAAGGTCTCTCTGCCCCGCACAGTCCACAGGGTGGCCGGGAGTGAGAGAGGTCTCGTATAGGTAGACTCTATCCCTGTCCAACAACTTGTAGTTGGGTCGTTGTTCCACATTATCACTTGTTTGAGTTGGGCCGCCAAATAGTATTTAATGATATCTGGGACTGCCAGGCCTCCGCATTCTTTTGGTGCTAGCATGATAGTTCTAGCTACTCTTGGTCTTTTGTTTTGCCAAATAAATTGAAAAATTCTATTTTGCATATTTTTTAATTCAGATATTGGGATATCGATTGGAAGAGTCTGGAAGTAATACAGAAGTCTTGGTAGGATATTCATTTTGACCGTGGCTACACTGGCGACACACTTTATTCGAGCTCGGCTATTTCCACGAATTCGGGTATACCCGGGTGTATTGAGGTTTGTGACTGTTTTCTGCCCGAGTGCATTGAGGTATTTTCCAGGCAGGGATTGAAGCATTTTATTCCCGCTGGCTGCAATACTGCACAGTATATATATATATACTGCATTACAATTCATCAATTTATGCCATCTGGTAGACACGCGAAGCATTGCAGCCTATAAAATCCTAATCATTATCATTTAACAGATCAGCCGCCCGTCAGCCAGGCATGAACCCAGGCTGGGAAGGCAAACACAACGGGGCTTGTCAGAGGTGAGGAGCGGCGCATTCCAGGTATCTGCCAGGTACATACTGGGTATTTGCTCGAATAAAGTGTGTCGGTGCAGTATGCATTAAATATCTTTTAATATTTTTATTAACTTTTTTTAAATCTAATTTCTCCTTTTATTGTATGATTCTCAGTAGCTACCTCCTACTTCAAATAAATGTTATTGTTTAGATTTTTGATGGCAAACAAAAGGTTAATATACCAGAAACATAAAGTAGTAGGGGTACCGAAGTACTATATTAATTCCTGAGAAAGCAAAAGGAATAATTTGTAAAATGCGCAGAGAATATTAGCAGCAGCTGGTACTTCTCCGGAAGTCCCCAGGTAGAGTTCACCCAGCTGAGCCAGAGATTTCTGGAGTAGTGAGGAGAGTGGATGGAGTGTCACTAAACTGCTTACACCAGGGATGTGCAAAGTTGGGGGCACAAGATTAATCTGGGGGCGCGTGGACGTCTCCTACTTTATCTTCGGCAACGCGTCGCCATGGCAATGGGGGGGCAAATGATGCCATGGGGTCATGTGACGTGCGCGTAACCCTAGCAACGCAAATCAAATGATGCTGTGGGGGTCATGTGACCCCGCACGTCATTTGACGGTGGATATTTGGTAAGGGGGGCGCGTGAGCACAGGGGCTGGCAGGCAGGGGGGGCACAGCACAGAAAGTTTGCGCACCCCTGGCTTCCACTCGCATGTAATGGTGTAAGACATCAGAATTGTGGAAGAGGACAGGCTCATTTCAGATAAGCTTAAATTAGTTAGTTAAGTTAAATTGTGAGTGCATTTCTTTATGGTTTAAAGGAAAAATGTGGGTGGAATAAAATATACTACAATATCAGGTGCTTTTCTGTTTGGTCCTTTCAGTGTCTTGGAGGTTCAGAAGTTCCCTCCAATTGAAGCAGCAATAGACAACTTTACTTTAATACTGTCTATTTATCCTGGCAAATCTGGAAGACCTTTTCTTAGAAAACTCTTGTGTTTACATTCTAAAATAAAAGACACATAGTGCACAGAGGTGAGAATCCAAATAATTGTATTAAAACACCCACAATGTGTATCAGTAACTTACATTTAAGATATTGAAAATGCTCTCAGCTGTAAATCCAGGAAAGAATGAGTCCATAGAAAATACAGGCAAGTACACCAGGTCCCCAGACCACAACTCAGAGAGCGGATAGCAGCGAGGGCAAACCGCGTCACGGCGTGTGACGCATGAACGAGACAATGCAAGACATGATGATGTGAGATATGCTAAGGCTTGCAATAATACCTCAACACGTTTCACACTTTCTCCAAGCTGCACCTGAAAATATTTTCCACTTATTTGCTCCTCATAAATGAAAAGGATGAACGGTTGGGGCATCTCTGTATCCACAAGATCCATGAATCAGTCCCTAGGGTATCCTCAACCAATGTTGGTCCCTTCTTCCGTTAACAAACGAGAACACTTATCTGCTCCCTGGATCACATAAATATAACGGTGGTCTTCGGTTATCCCCCGGAGTCCGTCCCGCAAACGCCGTCTGATTGTGGCTCCAATGTTAATCTGCAGCGGTAAATGACGAATAATCCGTTCCGGCATCTGATAATCCGCTCGACGGATAACAGATGGACTGGTAGCGGGGACCAGCTATATTTATATATATCCCCTCGAGTATGTTACTTGTGTATAAACATACACATATGGGGCTTAATGTGTATTGTAAAATATAATATATTGTCAAATATATAAATGGTTGGTCTTTTGATATGCCTTGAACTCCAGTAAAGTATCATCTTTGTCAACGATGGTAATCTCTTCTTGCGATATGTCCACCCCACTGCCATTTTAATTTCTTCACCCTTGTGATGATAGCGCAGACTTTTGTTTACTTTCAAACCCATTCCTTCTTTTTCCGTCTCTTAATACCCATCATATATCTCTCCATACTTCTTTGCACTGTCTGAATATTCTGAACTATCTTCGCATGTAGGTTCCAAGTTTCACATCCATACGTGAGCCCAAGCAGAAAACACTGGTCAAATACTTTTGCTCTTAAGGCACAGTGGGAAGTTCCCTTGAAAGATCGTCTTGTTTCTTCAAATATGCTGCATCTCCTCTTACTAACTATTTTATTTGAAAGGTTCCTATTCATTGACTAAATCGCAGCAAGGAGGCTATTGCACCCTCAAAAGGAGAAAATTGCTTCGAGACCAATATTTTACCAAAGCCCGAGCCAGAAACAAGAGTTTTCCTCATTTCGACCCGTGCCCTCTATTTTTGGTTACCCACATTCTACATACTCAAGTGTCTACTACTTTATCTCCAATTATCTTAGTTATGAAACATTTTATAGCTACAGTACGCTACTTATATTTCCTCTTTAAGACAAAGGTAACTGCAAGCAAAGGCCTGTCTCATATCTCTCTGCTGTGCCTTGCATTTGCTATTACTTTATCCTTGAACCTTGGTAATCTTTGTTTCACTATTCACTCTTCAGAAATTTGTCCTTAATCCCTTTAGTGCTAGAAGGTCTTGAAGAACACTGAAGGGATTAAATACACGAAACTCTCTGTAATCCGTTCAGTGCTAGAGGGGATTGAAACTCAGTGATTCGCAATCCCTTCCAGCAGTAAAAGTGCTGAGTTATATGACCTCCTTCATGGCAAAGTCATGTCCCCTCTTCTGTTCTACAGACAAACACTACTCTTAATCATCATCCCATGCCTTTAATTCATTTTTGTGTATTAGCAATTACTTTTGTAATTTTTCCTGCACTATTTTCTAGATGTATATTACAGACTATTACTCAATGATCAAATTCACTGCTTCTGCTTCAATTATCCTTACATTGATGCAAGCTTTAGCTATCTTTCATTATGGTACAATACTCCATGTTACCATAAATATTCTGTACTGTAATTGCATATCATTCAGTCCAGATTTTATTTTGTTTTAAATCGAGTAGTGTGGAACAAAACCTATTATTTTTTTTCCCAACAATTTTTTGTAGTGTATCCTTCATTCCTACTGCTGTAATAATGAACCATCATCCCTTATGTCTCAGTAGACTTTTATATTACAAAAGACATGACAAAAATTCCAAATGCTACATCTAATATGACAAAAAATTATATATAGTTACTTACTTAACTGTTTGTCTTTGGCCAAAGAGTTTAACTAAATGATGCGTACTTAAGAGAAGACAACCCTGTCTGAGTAGCGGAGTCACCCATTTCGAGAGAATAGGTCGGGAGTTCTCAAGAAATGGGGGATCAAAAGACTGATCCCAATTTTTGGTTACATTTATATTTGTATGTGTATGTGATTTTATGTATTTTTGATTGTTTCTTTTTTATAACAAGTCAACCGTCACAGGGAGAAAGTATCCAACATGTGTCATGGCAGATGATGTCCGAGGGTAAGGCGACACTAAAGTAGGTAGCGATTGGAGTAAGAAATAAACTGAGGTTGGTAGCTAACCATCACTACGAAAACAAACACCAAAACAAACATGACATATAGGATAGGCACTTTGAATGTAAAGGGACTAAACTCACTGGTAAAAAGGAGACGGGCCCGTGAAGAGATAAAAAAGATGAAAAAGGATGTAATGTTTATACAGGAAACACATTTTAAAATACATAAAGAACCGAGAATGATCAACACAGACATTGTACAAAATTTCTATAGCTCATCAAGAGATAAGAAAATGGGGTGGGAATTCTGCTTAGCAAGAATTTTATGCTGCAGGATATCACCACGAAAGATATAGAAGGTAGATATATTATAGATAGATATAGATCAAAGGGAAGCTAAAGGGAAAGAAGGTTACCTTAGCAAACATATATGCCCCCAATGTTGGGCAGGCAGATTTTTTAGAGAAAGTGCTAACAATAATTAATGTATTTAGAGAAGGAGCTCTATATCTGGGTGATGATTTTAATGTTGCACTAAACCCAATGTTAGATACTTCCATTGGACATGCAAAAGTGAGCAAAAAACAGACAACATTTATAAATAAAATATTGGACCAGCATATATTAGTTGATGCCTGGAGAGTTTTAAATCCGTCAGGTTAAGATTACACGTACTGTATTACTCACACCCACATGATAGTTATTCTCGTATAGATGATCTTTTTATAGACCAAATTAATGTGAGTAAAATATGGAAAGTCAATACTGGTAATATTATGTGGTCAGACCACGCACCTGTAACCTTAGAAATTGACTTGGGTGTGAGATCTACACAGAAAGGTGAGTGGACATGGAGATTGAATGAGTCCTTACTGCAAAATAGTGACGTAGTATTAGTGATTGAGGATGCTCTTAAAAACTATTTTGCAGAAAATAATGTATGGAATATATCCCCGGCAATATTGTGGGAATCTCATAAAAGTGTCATAAGGGGAGTGTTTATTCGACAAGCCTCCCTTAAGAAAAATTAAGAGAAAAAGAAATGCTAAAATTAAGCAATTTAATCCAAGACCTTGAAACAAAACATAAGAGGTCAGCAGATAAGGAGATATTAGCAGAACTAATAACAGCTAGAGGAAAATTCAACATGTTAGCAACTCAAAAAAATAGATAAGTCGCTGACTTGGCTTAAACATAAATATTATGAGAAAGGTAATAAGATGTATAGACTGTTAGCCAATCAGTTAAAGCAGAAGCAGAGCAATATAATATTAGCACAATTCGGAAGCAGGATGGAGTAGTGTCACAGGACCCAAAAGTTATTAAAGAAGAGTTTAGACCATTTTATGAGAAATTATACAATATAGAAGCCATGCAAAATAGGAAAAGGGAACATATAGAGGAGGACAGAAACATTTATGAAGGATATTCAAACTAAAACAATTACACCCGAGGCGAGAGATAAACTTGCTGCGGTTATAACATGGATGAGATAGAAAAAGTGGTGAAAGATCTACCCAATGGAAAAGTCCAGGTCCTGATGTATTACCACATATATACTTTAAAAAAAATTGCTAACTCTCTTGTACTACATATTCAGGGTATGTTTAACATTTTGAGAGATTCGGGTAACCTATCTCAATATATGTCAGAATCTCATATAACGGTTATCTCAAGGCCAGATAAGGACAAATTAAATTGTGCAAGTTACCGTCCAATATCGCTTATAAATGTCGATGTCAAAATTCTCGCCAAAATTTTAGTGAACAGACAATGAATATTTACCAGATCTGGTAAAGTGGATCAAACCAGATTTATTCCAAAAAGCGAAGCCAAGGATAAGACTAGACGAAAGTAACGTAGTGCTCACCACAAACAGAACGCGACTGTGAGGTAGAGGTGGGGATTGGACAAAACCGACCTCCAGCCATGTGAGCGTGACCGGAGTACAGGGTCATAGTCGTTAAGCTGGGTCGGGGTTAGAGAGGTGCGGAACGTCATAGGTACTTTCCGTGGTCGGGGTTGGAGAGGTGCAGATCGTCGTGGGTACTTGCCGTGGTCAGGGGTTGAAGAGTTGGGGATCGTTGAAGTGCTAAGCCGTGGTCAGGAGTGGGAACAAAGCCAAAGGTCAGAGAGAAGCTAGAGGAATTCACAGGACAAGGTAACAAGGCAGTGAGGCAGGAATGCAATGAACACTTTTCACTGGAAGAAGTATTATGCTCAGCCATCTAACAAGGGACTGACTGAGCCTATATACTACCAGGGACCAATAGGAGACCAGCAGGGAAGAACGTTAGCAATAAGTGTTTGTGTGATAGCTGGGGGAGGAGTCCGCAAGAGACATGATGTGTCCCAGAGAGGCAAGGCTCCGCTTGGCTACGTGCGCGCACCGTTCGTGTGCCCCCCCTTCCGCACGGGACCGGAGAGAGGAGGCGGAACCTGCAGCGACCGTTTCTCTAGCTGTGCAGCGCCTGAGTGCAGGGTAAGTCCAGCAGCCAGAATCCACGGGGCTGCGGGAGGAGCCAGGGATGGAAAGCTCAGTGAGGCACCCGATTGCAGGCTGTGGTGGGTTTGCTCTGCGAGGTGCGCGGCCAAACTCTCGCGGGCCCTTACAGCAAATTATAAATATAAAAGACAGGGGTGCCCAATGCTACATCCAATTGACAAAACATATAAAGTAATAAGTACACTGGCGACACACTTTATTCGAGCTTGGCTAGTCCCACGAATTCGGGTATACCCGGGTGTATTGAGGTTTGTGACTGTTTTCTGCCCGAGTGCATTGAGGTATTTTCCAAGCAGGGATTGAAGCATTTTATTCCCGCTGGCTGCAATACTGCACAGTATATATATATATACTGCATTACAATTCATGAATTTATGCCATCTGGTAGACACGCGAAGCATTGCAGCCTATTAAATCCTAATCATTATCATTTAACAGATCAGCCGCCCGTCAGCCAGGCATGAACCCAGGCTGGGAAGGCAAACGCAACGGGGCTCGTCAGAGGTGAGGAGCGGCGCATTCCAGGTATCTGCCAGGTACATACTGGGTATTTGCTCGAATAAAGTGTGTCGGTGCAGTATAAAGTTTAAATACTTCAATAATAATAATATTTACTTGTTATTATAAATATACAGATTAATAAAACAGATTAATAAAACACAGACTCCAGCTATGATATTATCTATAGATGCAGCAAAGGCAATTGATAGAGTGCAATGGAATTTTATGTTTAAAATGCTGCAATGTATAGGAACGGGAGATATGTTTAGACAGTATATAAAGGCATTGCAGCTGAAACCCGTTATAATGCGGTGCTCGGGGTCCACATAATGAGACCACCTTATAACCGGGATCGCGTTAACAAGGATCGCGAAATGGCCACAGCACGATGACTTTTTGTTTTTTGTTGTATATATTTGGTCACACACAATGGCATTCCTTTTGACACAAATATATATGATATGGTGAGGTGTGTGTTGGGGTTACAGCTGGCAGGGATTGTGTATGTTAGACTTTTATATTATACAGTACTCCATATTTATTTGGAAAAATGGGCTGTATAAATGATCCACCATTTTCTCCACTACTACTATACTATACTCCACTTTCTATCCTTTTATAGTAGTTTAAAATTGTTAGTGCCATCTTATAATAACCACACATTAATTCTAACTCTTCTTGAATCTATTCAGTTTTCACTCTATCTACTATTCATAGAATACAATGGAATGTAAGGTGGGGGATATGCTTTCCAAACAATTAACATAGAGTAGCATACACCTAAATGTTAAATGTCCCTGTCTTGACTGTATTTCTGATAAATTATATCCAACAAAATATAAGACAAATGTAGACCGTAACTATTTCTGTCTAAATCAAGGAATTCTTTTTTCTGCACTGGACATTGCATCGATGACACAGACAGTTTCAAAGTATAAAACATAATAGATTTGGGACTTTAATACACACTGCAGTGCATATACCACATAACACATTTCAGTATACACAAATATTGTACTAAGTCTTCTTTTGTAAATTAAGACCACGTAATATCACTATTTCTGGAGGACACATTAGTTAAGCATATTAGACGGTATATTGAAACAGCATAGCAAGTCAGAATCAGTTATAAACAGCAACATCAATACCCCAGTCCAATGATTAGTCCATATAGATATGGAAAGTTCTTTTCAATATTCCAGCTGATGGAGCGATGGTGATCCAATTGCTGGCTGCTGGTTCCGAACTCCTCCTAGTATGTAATGGACAAAAAGGAAAAGACCATTGCGCAGCCACAAGAATCCATAAATAACTACACAACAGATTAAAGTAATGAACTTACAGACTTGCTGTGTTATTGTTCCTTTGAGACAATCTGTGCTTTTAACCTCTTCTCTTCCAGATATCACGAATCCCACGTGTTGTATGTCTATCCTCCAGGTTTTCTGTCTGTTCACAGCATTACCACTTGGTCATAGTTCCCATGTGTTCCCAGAAAGGAAATAACATGAAAGATGATGGTGCAGATTGATAAAAATTTATTACAATAAAAATAAAAAACAGCCAAGGGCTTACTCACATAAACCAGGCTGTGTAAAAACAGCTGACAACGTGCCGTCCGCAGCTTGATACAATCAGGTAGGCAGGCTTCTGGGAGGATGGTGCTATTGTTGTTTGCAAACCCTGAAGTGGCGTCTAACTCTCAGTAGTTACTCTGCGAGATTCGCCCTCTCTATTTGCTATAGCTTCCTCTATCTCAGCTTGAGGTGGCCAGCACTGCAGAATGGATGTGGATGAAGTGACCACATTGCGTCACGAAACGCGTATGGAGAGGGAGGAGCTAGAACTGACACAGTCTTCAGAAGCAGGAGCATAGAGATCAGGAGAGACGCCAGAGTGTGACATCACGAGGCTTAGCGCGGGCTGACGGCAGTTACCCAGAGAGGTGAGCAGAGCACATTCTGCAGTGCTGGCCACCTCAAGCTGAGATAGAGGAAGCTATAGCAGATAGAGGGGGCGAATCTCGCAGAGTAACTACTGAGAGTTAGACGCCACTTCAGGGTTTGCAAACAACAATAGCACCATCCTCCCAGAACCCTGCCTACCTGATTGTATCAAGCTGCGGATGGCACGTTGTCAGCTGTTTTTACACAGCCTGGTTTATGTGAGTAAGCCCTTGGCTGTTTTTTATTTTTATTGTAATAAATTTTTATCAATCTGCACCATCATCTTTCATGTTATTTCCTTTCTGGGAACACATGGGAACTATGACCAAGTGGTAATGCTGTGAACAGACAGAAAACCTGGAGGATAGACATACAACACGTGGGATTCGTGATATCTGGAAGAGAAGAGGTTAAAAGCACAGATTGTCTCAAAGGAACAATAACACAGCAAGTCTGTAAGTTCATTACTTTAATCTGTTGTGTAGTTATTTATGGATTCTTGTGGCTGCGCAATGGTCTTTTCCTTTTTGTCCATTACATATTAGGAGGAGTTCGGAACCAGCAGCCAGCAATTGGATCACCATCGCTCCATCAGCTGGAATATTGAAAAGAACTTTCCATATCTATATGGACTAATCATTGGACTGGGGTATTGTTGTAGCCTGAAGCGCCGGGTCATTGCATTTTTTGTATAATTGTCTGTAATGAGTTTGTGAGGAATTTGTTTGGCAGAGACCCCGTGGCAGCTTTCACTTAGCAATAAGTTTATTATTCACATATTGTATTTACACTTTATATATTTTTTTGCGCTGAGTTATAGGGTATATCTTTTTTTAGTTTATCATAAACAGCAACATGTATTATTTGTTACTCAGCAACTCATTTGAAAAATACAAACATTCCTCCCACGCATTTCACACCCATCTACGCTTTCTCAAGGAGTGTATATTGAAACAGACAACCAGCTAACATGTTTCAAACACTCGCACAGATAAAATATGTTGTCAAAATTAATATAAAATTATGTTTCTTGTTGTACATGCTTTACATTGAACATTCTAAAGTTGGTTGGGTTAGAGAAGGAACTGCAAGATTGTTAACTTTGTAGGATGCCCATAACTAATTGTTAAGGCATACAAATTGCCCACTATTGCTTAAGTCAGGGGTGCGCAAACTGGGGGGCGCGGGATTTTTAGAGGCCCCGCGCTTTCCCGAAGACATTTAAATTAAATGCCGGGGGACCGCACGAGGCCTCTGTAAATTTACTTAACTGCTTCCAGCGACGCGTCTCCATAGCAACCCGGCATCACATGACGCTGCAGGGTCACATGCCATGGCAACGTGATGTCACATAACCGGAGCCTAGAACGGGGGGTGGGAGGGCTGTGGGGGTTGGAGCAAGGGGGAGATCAGGCAGAGATCAGGCAGAGATCAGGCAGGGGGGAGCAGATTTAAAAATTTGCGCACCCCTGGCTTAAGTTACCCAAGAAAAAACATGTAGCCTTTCTATAGAGAAAAATAAGTTCTATTTGTGCTCTTCTTGGTCTGCTCTCTATGGAAAATATGTATAAGAATGTATTCAAGTTTGCAAAGTAAGTCCAACCACTTGTTATAATGAGGCAATGGAGTTTTAAAATGAAGAATACAATGATAGACTTCTTTAACATGACATAAAACAGTATTAAATTCATAGAAGTGCAAGCAATTGAAATTACAATTAAATGATGCTGAGATGTACTCAAATAATTGTTTGTATGACTCAATACTATTCTTCCAAATTTTACTTTGGAGTTGTGTTTTTATGGAAATCAATTTACATTTGTCTATTACAGCATCAATTACTTTAGGTATTGCATTAATCGTAAGTGCAATTTCCATTAGAGTAACAACGATAGTGATTGTCTTTATAATGGGCTATCTAATCCAAATTACACACTTGAGTCATAAATGTGGTCAAATAATTATCCAATAATAAATTGGACTGAAAGAAAAGACTTTAAAATTCTAATTCATATGAAAAATCCAACTTAACCTATCTACGTCAACCATAATTCTGTTTCACATTGTTCCATTTGTTAAGGTAGATTTTCCTTAGTGTCTGATCCATCAGTGAAATCTCCCTCCTGGGGAGCCATCACATAGAGAGTCAAGTTCAACTTAATTGTATTGGAAATCTTTTCAGAGCATGTAAATCTTTATTATATATCCCTTTCCAGCCATAAGTACAGAATGGTTTGGTTCTTAGTAATACAAAATCATAAATGGAAGAACATAAATGATTATGACACTAAAAGTGGACCAATAAAGTAGTTGATTAGAATGAGTGGCAATGGCTGAATAGAATGTTACAACCACCATATGAAATGTATCTTTGTTAATTCTTGAAATTAAAAGATTATTGGATTTACCATGGCAAGTAGATGAAGGGCACTATGTTAGCAAATTGAAAAAGATTAACAGAGAAGGCAAATGTTAGTTCACCTTGGAATTTACATTGACTTATAACGCTTTGGCCAAAGGGTTTAACTAAATGACCGTTACTCATGAGAATTCTAACATTGAAGTATTTAACTATGTATTTTGTCACATTGGATGTAGCATTGGGTATTTTTGTCTTTTCCTGTATACATCATAAAAATGCTTTTCTCTCATTGCGACTCAAAACATTTCACAGTTACAATATAGCACACGGTTCATAGAATTTTACCGGCATGGTCCCTGCCCCAGCAAGCTTACAATTTTGTTTGGTGTTTGGGGCATAGGAAGATAAAGTGACCAGTGGGAACATTGGCATTTTAATTTAGCTCCTCTGCTTCAAAGCCAGTGTTATTGTTTTCAGACTCCCGCCTTTGCTCACTGAGTCACTCCTTCACCCAGTTTAATAAGTAACAACTTGGTGAATGATGCCGTTACAAAATAAATCTGGCATGTTTAAGTACTTTTTGGAAAGTTTATTCGGAGATGTTTGTAAGCTTTGTATGTGAAGAAAGGAGGATTAACTCCCAAGAACCGATGCTCTAGAATATGCAGGTGGGGAAAATGTCAATTTCAAAGCATAAAGTCTTAATCCTGCCACTGATCAAGCCAAACTGAACATAGAAGCGTTTTAGAACCTCACTGTGTGCAAAGTGGACTGACCCTCAGGATGGGGGCTATAATGTGGTAAGGGGAGGCAGAAGTGCCAGTGATTCCACTGTAAGGAGTGCCCCACGGTAGCCCGACCACCTGACAATGTCCTATTACTAAGACGAAATGCATCAGAGTTACTTTGTGGTATGTTTAAATATTTGTAGAGCACATTACATTTTTCATTTTTATACTAGTTGCGTTTGGTTTTTGTTGAATCCCATCGGACGGCTGTGAACCGCCATTGCAGCATTATTTTCTTCAACTTGGTAAGCTTTGTAGCCTGAAGTTTAGGGTGTATTATTTTACTACCATTATCAACAGTATTTCTCCCCTGATCCCTTTTCTTGTTGTTTCTCAGATGGGAAGGAAGAGAACCCTCATTTGATTACATTATCATTATGGTGAAATAAATTATCATTATGGTGAAATAAATTACAATGACAATCATCTTTATCCACAGTCCCTGCTGAATTTAAACACAAAGGAAATACAGTAAATTAATCTTTTAAAAGAGATTATCTTAATCTCTAGAATCTGATGTTACATAGCAACCTTTAGACTGCACTGGCCTTTGGGGAGGACTCCATTTTAAGCTCCCAGACACTTAATATCTCAACCGTCTATATCTACAGAACACAGCATCAGATTTCAAAAATAAAATAAAAAGTTGGAAAGGGCAATAACATATTTCTTAAAGTACAGTAAGTAAAAACATGACAATAAGTACAGACTGCTGCTTTAACCCATCAACCAGATGCATCAAGTACTTTGTCCCATATTTACGAAGGGGTCCATAAGACATCTTCCAGGGCTAGAAGACAGATGGACCAGGAGTCAGCAAAGCCCAATCCGCGGTATCGCGGCTGAAGCAGTGATACATGCCATTAAAGTAAATGGCACATATAGCAAATTCAGGTGCAATAGCGCAGATCCGTCTTTCACGACTCCCAGCCCTGGTGTGGCAAAAACTATGTACTGGTAGGAATATAATTAATGGACCATAAGTATTTTCCATCTCTGAGCATTTTTTATTACTTTTCCTCAGTCAGTTAGTGGATCTGAACAAAAGTAGTAAACTATCTTAGATACATGAGACAATTCAAATGAATGGAAGTTACTGTATGTATGCATTATCTTGCTTCTTATTATATTGAATAGAGGGCAATGAACAAGAAACACAGAATAAAGTTCTACAGAATAAGACTATGTAACGGATTTTCTGACCTGGCCTGACCCACCCAATCTCACATTGGCCCCTGTGGTCTAACCAGTCCCCATTACATGGTAGTGTCTGGTGGTGCACCTGTTGGCAACAGGACTCCTGAGTCTCCCGCATGATGGTGTTTGGGGATTGTCAACCCAGACAGGCAGCTGAGGTAGTGTGTGCGAATCCTACCTATATCCAGTGCAGCGCCTCCACCTCATCAGGATCCCTGCGTCTGTGTGGGGATGATTCTGAGGAGGAACTCCTCCGTGGTGGTGCCTTCCCCTGCTGAGTAATTCCAGACTCACACAGTGAAGTGTCTTTATTCAAGGTCATTCTTTATTGTTGCTTGGTATGGGCTAGCTGCCCCTTGCAGCGATTTACTCAGCCGCACATCTCGCCGTGTGATCCTTTCAAAGGGACACCCTCCCAATGGAGTGGGATCTGCTCTCCCCTCAGGGAGATCACCCCTGTGCCAGGTCCCTGGACACAGTATAGCGTTGACAGCTTGATGCTGATTATTATAGAATGGGGCCACTAGTTACAGCACTAGTAACTCTTTCTCCCAGGTCTCAACGCAGACCTGCTCCTTACTCCAACAATACTAACTTTGAGCAGTGCTGTGCCTTATATCTCTCAGGAGGCAGGCACATCTCTGATGTCACTAACGGTGGACTCAGAGTATGTAGCCACTCCCATCCACACATAGGGCACCTCACCAGGGTGTGAGGGCAAACCTCCATGATTACTGCTGGCATCCCTGTAACTTACCAGGCTTACTGCCAGCAGGAGAGGAAACTGCAGTCCATTTTACAGCATGGCTACATTCTCCACCCTGGTGAATCCCAATGTCCCGTCTGGGACCTAAATTTATGTACCTTCTCCGGGAAACACTGTAAAATGTAACATAATTAGTACAACATTATTAATTCACAGTAATGGTATCACACAAAGCACTCCCTGGCCATCAGGCACTAACTCGCGCAACATCTGTCCTGTGCCTCCTAATAGTAGTGACGAGGATCGGGTTTCTTAATTTCCCGACCCCCCCCCCCCACCCCTCCAGGACCATTATGTTATATTCACGCGGTAACCCACTCTCTGGTCTATATACGGCTTTGTGCATATAAATGCTCCGCCCTATGCTCCACACTCGCATGAGTTGCGCAATTCTTTCTTCTGCCTTCCGCCCAGTAATGGCACCACCCTTGTTCACCATGTACTGTTCAATTGTTTCCCACAGCCACCTGTCCCTGTTATCCACAATCTCCTGCATGAGGGGTTCAAGGACATAAGGATACTCCAGCCCATGGGAGTTCTTATATTTTGTTATAATGGCCCTCTCTGCCCTACTGGCCCGGATCAACCTTGTGTTGCCCGCTTTCCCTGGTAGCACCCATGATAGGGGTTCATCTGGTTCCACAGGATCCGTCAATCTACTGGGACCCATGGGCTCTACGATATCATGACGGATCTGGTACCACCGTTCCTGCATCTCCTTTTTCCGCTCTTCTTCAGTGAACTCCCCCCGGGCCCACCAATAGTCAACTACACCCTCCTTCTCTAGCAGGAACCGAGTGCGGTCTAACCACGCCTCATAACCCTCGAATAAGGGGGCCCACCACCGGGTCTCCCTAATCTCTTCTGGGGCCGACTCTATCGAATCCCCCTCCTCTCGTTCCCCCCAGGAGGACACCCCAGATGTCCCGGTAGACCGGGAATTAGGCCGCCCCACCCACTTGGGCCTAGTCGCGAGAGTCACGCTCACTATACTAGGGCAATCGCTGGATACTGACACTTCCCGCAAATACCCTCCACCCACCGACCCATCATCAGAAGTGAAACTTTCCAGTCTCTCCCCAGTCCATTCTTCGGAGGTACCCTGGGACCCTCCAGATATTCCCAAACTTGAAGAGGACCCACGGGGAAACGTGACCGGGATGGGGGCTTTAGCTAGGGCATGGGGTTTGGGCATAAGGGCGGACGGTTGGTATCCGCGGGGTTTCGACACGCTCTCTACCACTGCATTGTCCGGAGTTACCGCAAGGGCTCTTCGATGGTCGGTTCTCACCGCTCGCAGCTTTTCTTAATGTCTGCCAGCTTTTTTTTGGTCCGGGCGATCGGGAAGCACTGCCCGATTGGTGAGGCGCGGTCATCTCTACGGTTGTTCCGCCACGCCCGCCGGAAGTGTCGTCATCGACGGGACTGGATGCTCCGCCATCTTGGGATGGGTCCCTAAGCGGGACCTCTTCCTCCAATACGACATCCGGCAGCTCCGTTGTTCTCGGTCGCACCGCCTGGGCCTGGTACCGCCCTTCCTCCGTCGATGTCGCCTTCGGAGCCCGGTAGGAACAAGGGCTGCTCTTACCGCTCCGGGGAGTTGGTGTGGATTGACCCTCACCACTGGAACCGCCGGTCCCCGGAACCGGGGGACTCTGTCTCTCGGTCTTCCGCAGCACCGGTGATACTCTACTCTTCTCACGCCAGCTCCGGTAAGTGGCACTTTCCTTCCATTACCCCCACACGAGTTCGTTGGTTGCTGGGTCTCCACGCCGGACGACGCCACGGATTCCTCATCAGAGCAGTCCAATTCTACCTTGCTTGGGGGCACCCCCCGGGGTGACCGCCGCTTAGATTCTCGACCGGTACAACGGCCGATAGTCTCTCTCTCCTCGGGCTCAGTTTTGGCAACCGGCCCCGATCTCCATTCTCCGGGATCCGCAGTTTCCCTCCATAGCCCACCGGGGAGCTCGGCTGACAGCATAGCCGCATCTCCCACTGCTTCGACGGCCTGGATGGGTATAAAAGTAGGCATGGGCCACATGTACTGGAGGCCACATTGCGGGCAGCGTGCAGCTGTACCCACGGCGCCCCCGGGTAGTCTGCACTGTAATCAGAGGCACGCCACTGTCTCAGTGCCCGCCACCCGAATCACCAGGAAGCCTCCTGGTGGCGAGTAGGGTTGGGTAGACACCATAGCATTCTCTTCCTGCTTACAGGCCATAGTCACGGTAGGAGGTACTCGCAGCAGTGGTCTGTTCAGCGTACTGGCTCCTCGTGACTGACAAGCAGGGGTTAAGTTGCCAACCACTCCCTTGATTAGCTCCACCCTCATCTGACAAAGCTGGAAACCACCCCCACTAGTGGAGATTAGGGGAGGGTCCCACAATTTTATAGGATGTCCCGGGATTAGTGCTGTACTTTTCACAGTCCTGGGGGGCGCGGCTTCAGGTTTCGCGCCACCACCCGAGCACCACTCCTTATTTGGCGCCATCCCCGGCCAAGTTCTCTCAGACTCTTTGTCTTTTCCTCCACCGGCAGCACTAATTACAGGAACTACTTTCTGTAAGGGCGCGGCCGGCTCACCAGCTCCTCGCTCAGCTGAATCCATTCCCAATGGGCACAGTTGGAAACCACTCCCCCTGGTTGAGATTAGGGGGAGGTCCCATAAGTTGATCGGGTGACCCAGCACTGGGGCTGAGTAAGTCATTGTCCATGAGGGCGCGGCTGCAGCTTTCGCGCCATACCCCCCAGCAGGGTGGGGTTTTCCTGTTGGCGCCACTTCTGGCCAACTTTCTGCAAGTCCCGCATTTGCAGAATTTTCTGCACTTGATCCACGCGGTCTCCCAGGGAAGCGGGAGCCGCCATTTTGGTTTGCACTGTCAGTCTCTTTGAAGGTTGAGGTAGCGTTTAACTGTTTGTATGTCGACTGACAAGCAAGATCATCATATTCTTCACATATCACGGTAATGTCCTCCTCAGTATACTCAGGGGCAGTACCCCTAGGTCCTACGCAGGACCAAAACGGCGCGGCCACAGCTTTCGCGCCACTCCACAACAGGCTTGCCAAAGTCACATCAGTAGCTTGCTCTTCAGCGGAACGCACACTACATGCGCTCCCTCCATCTGCCTCCATCCGCCATTTTGGACTTTCCGCACCGCACGGATCCTCCATTCTTGCGGTCGCCATTTGGTTGCTGTATTTACTGTGATTGTACATGGAGCTCCTCTCTGCGGAGCAGCTGCCATACCGGTACAATAAAGATTGCCTTGATGCACCACCTTGTGTACCTAATGTAGGCTGGACTCGTGTTTGCACTACCTCAGGCTAGGCTCACTCTTTCTGTGTCTGTTGTATCTCCTTCCTCCCAGTCTGTGCTCCCTTCGGTAAGTGGTCTGGAATGGACTAGAGTACTCTGGCTCCTCCATGCAGTACTTGGGCGTCTACCTACTGTTGGCTAGCCTAGCGCAGACCCTCTCCAGAATTCCTGACCTCGTTAACAGGCTATCCCTTCAGGCATCCTACCACTAGCACTGCCTCAAGGTGACTAGGACAGCTATAGCCCGGCTCCAAACCTCCAACTCCTCTCAGGCCCCTAGGTCGTCCCTGCGAGCTGACAATACTCCATCGGCCCCCTGACTACCCCTAGGCTCCGTCCCAACGCAGCACAAAGTGGCAGCAGACACTTTCCCTGTTTCCTAGTGTGCCTAACAAAAGCCTGTCCTGTTGACAGGTATCTCAGCAGCGCCTCCAAATGTAACAGATTTTCTGACCTGGCCTGACCCACCCAATCTCACATTGGCCCCTGTGGTCTAACCAGTCCCCATTACATGGTAGTGTCTGGTTGTGCACCTGTTGGCAACAGGACTCCTGAGTCCCTCGCATGATGGTGTTTGGGGATTGTCAACCCAGACAGGCAGCTGAGGTAGTGTGTGCGAATCCTACCTATATCCAGTGCAGCGCCTCCACCTCATCAGGATCCCTGCGTCTGCGTGGGGATGATTCTGATGAGGAACTCCTCCATGGTGGTGCCTTCCCCTGCTGAGTAATTCCAGACTCACACAGTGAAGTGTCTTTATTCAAAGTCATTCTTTATTGTTGCTTGGTATGGGCTAGCTGCCCCTTGCAGCGATTTACTCAGCCGCACATCTCGCTGTGATCCTTTCAAAGGTACACCCTCCCAATGGAGTGGGATCCCCTCTCCCCTCAGGTAGATCACCCCTGTGCCAGGTCCCTGGACACAGTATGGCGTTGACAGCTTGATGCTGATTATTATAGAATGGGGCCACTAGTTACAGCACTAGTGGGCCTCTTTCTCCCAGGTCTCAACGCAGACCTGCTCCTTACTCCAACAATACTAACTTTGAGCAGTGCTGTGCCTTATATCTCTCAGGAGGCAGGCACATCTCTGATGTCACTAACGGTGGACTCAGAGTATGTAGCCACTCCCATCCACACATAGGGCACCTCACCAGGGTGTGAGGGCAAACCTCCATGATTACTGCTGGCATCCCTGTAACTTACCAGGCTTACTGCCAGCAGGAGAGGAAACTGCAGTCCATTTTACAGCATGGCTACAACTAAGACACACGTTCTCTACCCACACTGTAACCCCTTTAACAAACAACGGGTTTTCAGTAAAAAATCTGGAAAACATATATTGGCAGTGGGACAGAGCAGATGTGTGAAGGCTCAGGTTTTATGAACCTGGAGATCTGCGTTGAAAAGTGCAACCCCTCCAATAAACAAAATGCTGAGAAACAAAATACTCCAAAGCACTCCCAAAAATATTCAGCAGCTTGCTTTTATTTTGCTTTTATTTTTATTTAGCACTCAAAAAGATGATATCCTGTGGTGACAATAAGAACCATCCTGTGCAAACACTAGAAATGTAAAGTTAAAAGCAGGTATTTCTGGAATGGTACATCACACAGTTAGAATTACTGCACAGAGCTAAAAAGCTTTAGTAAAAGGTGCCGATTTTTTTTTTAAAACTCGAGTAATATGGTCTAAGGCTTTCAAATCAGTTTCGGGGGAAATCCATTTCATATTCTTTGTATATCGAACACAAAATATACAGTGTAAACATTTCAGGTGGAATTCAACACATTTTTAGTTTTCATAACTGAGCAATTTGAATGTAGCCATCTTTTAACATGTCTCTGTTCTTACAGTATATGTAATTTACCATCATCCTCAACTACCTCCCTTCTCACTAATCACCCCTCCTTATTTCATATAGCTGT
Source organism: Ascaphus truei (assembly GCF_040206685.1). Taxonomy (NCBI): domain Eukaryota; kingdom Metazoa; phylum Chordata; class Amphibia; order Anura; family Ascaphidae; genus Ascaphus; species Ascaphus truei. The sequence goes on from NC_134489.1 coordinate 77,975,612, forward strand.
TTAATATTTCCATTTCCAGTCATATAATATAACTGATAAAGCTATTACTATGATTTAAATAAAGAAGGAGCACATGTTTCTATTTTAAATATGAAACATAGGTGTTTCATTTAGAATATGTTAGTGTAATGTCTGAGCTGTGTCCTTTATTTAATACAATACCCCTGTTTCATGTTTTAATTGCTTATACTGTATGTGAAGCAAAACAGTTATATAAAATTATGCTACACGGCTCTTGCCCATTAAATATAGGTGCATGCTAAAGTTCACATGGTACAAATATATTCCTATATTAATTTGGGTAACATTCCCAAAAAGTACTTAATGAAAAACAGTCACTATTTTACACCTTTTAAATCTGTGTGAATAACTTACTTACCGGAGTAGCTTTAGAATGCTGCCTTAGTTACCCAAAAGCAGTTTACTCAATAACTTTGCTATTTGACATGGAGTAACATGGTACTGTATACGGGGCTCTATGTAACAAAGACAAATTGCTGGCTCAAAAGTCATGCTGAAACATGCCTGCAACGCAAAGAGGGATTGATGGAGCAAGTGGGAGGAGTTAGGGCCCAGTCACATTTGTATATTAACACCGGTCTATGTATTAAGAAATCTGCGCCTCGTGTTACATTTTTTGACGGTTTTCTGCGTTGGTTTTGTCCGTCACCTTAAAGGTACAGTAAGTCATTTTTTAGCACAGAATACTAGTGCAGCGTCCATCAAATTCTACCACAGCATAAATACACTACATAAATATGTTGTGTTTCAGCCCCCCAAAAAGTGCTAATATTTTAACACAAATGCGACAACGCACATTGACCTCTTAGTACAAAGAACCCACTGGTTTCCAGTTCTCAATCAAAATAGATTTTAAACATGGTTAATTAATTAATTGCATTACAATGTGTTATTTGATGAATACTTTCAATGTACACATATGTAATTGATGTCTAGGCAGCAAAGCCACGATTTCCTAGAATCGGAAATGTCAAGTCAAAAATTAACATTTGCACAGATTACATCCAAGCATCTCCAGAAGAATAAAGATAAATCTTTTGATATGTAATGATCAGTATAGGATACATCTAGGCCTCTGTTGGTGTGTTTTAGAAAGCTTTATGTGAAAAAAAAAATATCCTTGGGCTGCCAAACATATACGGTACATGGTTAAGTTGACTTTGAAAAATGATGGAATGGACTATAATTTCTAATAAATTACAAAACCCCTGGCAGAGCATCTATAAACTACAATGGAAGCACCAATAAATTGGGTGATGTCTCACTGAGAGTTTTATATGTCTTTCCAATAATTCTTTTTGGACTTTTGGGGGTAATTGGCTGCTGTCAACTGTATGCAAGATCTATATCTCCACTCTGTGTTTCCAGGCTGATCTGAATGCAAATACAACACTAATTGTGACTGGAATATTTTATCTCTATTTCTCTTCTCATCAGAGCAAATGGTCTCTTCCCTTATCAGAGGAAACGCTTTTGTACATGTTACATATAGATGTATAGATTCTGGAGGTGAAAAATCTATTCACCATCGTGACAGTTGGACATGTTCTTATCATACATCTCCTGAAAAAACATTATTTTCAGGACTTGGGTAAAATTGTCCTTTTTCGTAACTTGTGCAGGCCCTAGAGCTGCCCTGCTTTAGAATTAAATAGGTCACAATGGTTCTAAGGGTAAAAAGGACCACTACGTAATACATTGTATCAACAACTAGATGACCATGCCAAGTTGCCCATCAGTGACGTGAGCCTATGGCATTGCAGCTGCTTGTGATGCCATGGCTGGCAGAACACTGGATCAGCAGATGTGTTGTTGATAATGAGAAACACTCCCAAAGCCAAATAGCTCTAAAGGGGCATGGCCCACAAAATACTATACCTAATGTTTAAACTCTCCAAATAATTGAGTCCCAAACTGGCATGCCAGCTCCTCCAAGCTGTGATAAATTACCCATACTAACAAAATTACATGAATTAATCTTTTTTATTTAAAATTCTTTTTTTGTTTCAACATTTTTTTATATTTACAAATACATCTCAACCCTTTCGTGAGCCTTCATACACTAGTAGCAATTCTCAATCCATAGGATTGGTGTGATGTCATTGACGCTATACACACACTTAACTTCTACTTCACAGTACTGCCTTTCAGTACTGTGCAGTAGAAGCTAAGTTTGATTATAGAGTCAATGACATCACAGCTAGATGTCATTATAGCATAAGCAGCTAGAGAATTGCTACTAGTGTATGAAGGGTCATGGGTTAGATTCCTGCATGGTATGGTAAAATTATTACTGTAGGGGGAGGTGTGTGTGTGTGTGTGTGTGTGTGTGTGTGTGTGTGTGTGTGTGTGTGTGTGTGTGTGTGTGTGTGTGTATGTGTGTCCGTTAGCAATAAAGCATTGAATGTTATAATAAATAAAACATTTTTTGTAAAAAACCTTGGAGATGTGTGCCACGCAGCCTGATCAAGCAGGGAGAGGAGAGAGCTGCAGATGCCGGGTAAGTCCTCGCGCTATGGCCATTTCGCAATGCCGGTTATAAACAATCCCGGTTAAAAAGCGGTCTCATTATGTGGACCCCGAGCACTGCATTATAACGTGGTTCAGCTGTGTGTATTTTTTATGCAAGAGTAATAAAAGACAAAAGCAGGAGAGAGGGTCTGCTTCTGTGGAAGGCCATGATGTAAGAGGTGACCCCCCACCCCCTTATAAGGTCTTGCCCGAAAACACTTCCCCAATAGTACGTAACAATAGCCTCTCTTGTGAACTGGCAGGGTGAGGGGCCAGGGGCCCTATTCATGCTACACCAGCCTTAATGCAGCTGCTTTCCTCACTGTGGTTACCTTCATCACTATAGCTGGAGGATATTCTTTTTATTGAACAAGGAATGTATTTATATATATATATTTTTTATGAGTACATTGTTATACTATAAACATTCCTTATTAATTTTGATTTTAATAAACTGTTTTATATGACTTTTTTAACTTTGTGAAAACAGTGCATGCAATTAGTGCAGTTATTTAGTTGCTGTGATGATTTTGGGGCGCCTAATACATTTGTTTTCCAATTTACACTGCACCTAATGCACCCTTAATGCTCATTACTTTTAAGATACATATTTTATTATTATATAAATATTTAAATGCTTTTTTTTTTAATGGTCCCTTAGATCGTAAAATATTTGGTATATTTGTTCTTAAATCAGCACAACTATAATTGACTCAAAACAATTAGAAATGCGCATACACAGATTAGTTTGATACATTTTAGCAATTTAAACTTTGAAGCAGCAACCCCCCTCACTAACTAGCCCTCTCATTATTTTTTATTATTTTGTTTTTACAGGATTGGAACTGGGGGGTGCTCATGTGCTGAACCATTCCTGAGATAGTTCCCGGTGAAGTTACCGACAATACTCCCTGGTTTTTAAAGGGGAAATAAATTACCATCAAAAGGAAACTGCAACTGATTGCGGCTTCCTTTTGCGCCAAGATCTGGTGGCCATCTTGTATTTCCTGGGAGATTAAAGCCAAGGTAACGTCACTGGTATCTTGTGAACCAGGGCGTGGAGAAGAGAGGAGGGAAGGAATGGAGGAGGGGAAGAGGGGAGGAGGTTCAGAGGGGAAGATGTGAGGAGGGGAGGATTCCCATCCTGTAAAAGAAAATTGGAGTATAAAAAAGGTATGGGTTTTTTCTGCTTTCCAAAATAAAAACACATGATTTTATGGAAAAGCTTGCGTAGAAAGTCGTGGCATTTTGGCGCACCATTATGTTAATTTATTTGTAAGGGATTTCTGGGAATGATGGAGGCCAAATTTGCTTTTCGAAACATTGGGTTAGAATTCTCAGAATGTAAGCTCTTCAGGCAGGGACTCCTTTTCCTATTGTTATTCTCATGTCTGAAGCGCTTATTTCCATTATGTGTTATATCAGGGAAGCGCAAACCTTTTCAGCTGCGCCCCCCATGCGTGCTCCACCTTGCTCTCGCGCCCCCCTCACCTTGCTCGGGTTGCACGTGACGTCACATGACCCCGTTGCCATGGAGATGGACGTGTGATCTCACTCCGCATGGAACCGCGGTATCAAATGACAACTAGCTATGGCAACGCATCCCTGCAGCTCTTCAGAATCCCAGTAAGTTAGTTGCAGAGGCCTCACGCGATCCCCTGGCATTTAATTTAAATGCCTGGAGGAAGAGCGTGGGACCTCTGCAAACACTAGTGCCCCCCCAGACAAATCTCCCACCCCCCAGTTTGTGCACCGCTGTTATATATTATTATGTCCCGTGTATTACTGCTGTGAAGCGCTATGTACCTGGATGGCCCTATCTAAATACAGATATACATACATACTGTACATAGTACCTACTGTACGTGTCTGACCCGCCCTTCAGAAGCTTGGCTGCTACAATTTAAATTGCCTTTCACAGCTACGCATACAACAATGGACAAGTGAATGTCACTGCTGCTTTAAAAGACTACATCAAATGTTATTATTCAACTGTGTTACTCTGCTGCAGGCATTAAAAAGAACAAATGGCTGTTAAAATGCCTACATTGAATGTATCCAGTGATATTATATTGAGAGAAAAAAACTGCTGGATAACACAGCATGTAGCAAATCTTTTAGATTTTTAAAGAAGTGTACGATTTGCAGAGCTTTTGATTAGGTTATTCTACTCCCTGCTATGCTAGAGCTTGCAGCCAGGAATACCTTTAATAGCTGTGACTGCACATGTGTGAATACAGCATTTTAAACTTTTTGCTTTTGACTTTTTTTTTTTTTTGCTAACTTGGAACATAGTAAAATATCACTCTAAAACAGGGGTGTGCAAACTTTTTCGTCTGCACCACACTGCCTGCTCTCCCCCACTGCTTGACGCCCCCCTCCCTCCCACCTTGCCATTTCTCTGGCGTTACTGACATCACGTCGTGGCAACGCGACAACATGTGACCCCGCGGCGTCATTTGACGCATCGCCAGAAGCCACCAGAGAGCAGGTAAGGGTCTATACAGAGGCCTCCCGTGCTCCCCCGGCATTTAATTGAAAAGTTGTGGGGAAGAGCGCATGGCCCCTGTAAGCACCGCCCCCCCCGCGCCCAGTTTACAAACACCTGCTCTAAAAGACTACTTCATCATATGTTCATTTTTAACTTGTAAAAAAGACCTGAATTTTTGTCACTTTAGGTGTTTTAAGAAATGCCGAATAGGTGAAAGGACGAAAGGTCGTGGTCGGTTAGATTTTTTTTGATAGGTTTGGTTACAATTGATATAATTCCCTTTGAAAATAACAGCTTAAAGAAAGGTCTGCCTAATGGTAAAATGTATACCTTTGTACTCCAATGAAATCCAGACTGTCAATGTAACTTCAAAGTGGTGGAAATCTGTAGTTCTCAAGATCTTGTAACATGACATGCAGGGGCCCTCATATTTCAATATCAAAAACGGGTTCTGTTCACATTTTGGAAAAAGTCATTTTGTCAACATCTCCCAGCATATCCCGTAGTATTTCTATGCACATTTATTTGTTCCTTTTTATTAACCAAAACTACCACTGCTATCTAAGTAGTGAGTATACAGGCAGTCCTCGGTTATCCGACACAATGCGTTGCTCAAAATGGCGTCGGATACCGACGCGTCGTAAAGTGAATCACATTTTCCCATAGGAACACTGTTTAAATGAAAGGTTCCGTTCCTGAAGGCATTTTTAACACTAAAATACAGCAAATATTTTACACATGCAGCACACACATAAATGATGATGTAAAGATTCTATTTATTGAATCCAGAACTGTATAATAAAACTGTTAGACATGTTTAAGGGCCTAAATACACCACTAAACCTTCACACAGACTGATCTGGATGATTTCCCTGACTGCAGCCTTCTGACTGACACAATGTTGCAACTTTGCAAAGCATCGCAAGAGCGTCGGATAAGCCATTTTGGCATCGTAAAACTGCCCATAGTGGACAGCGTTGGATAAGCCATTCGTCGTAAAACGAAGCATCGTAAAACGAGGACCTACTGTACGTCTAATCAGAAGCTGTTAAAATAACACAATACTTGTCAGTACAAATACTGAGCAGATGACTGTGTTTAAGATACACGTCCCACATCCTGATTCTGCGTTGTAAAAATACATAAAAAAAATATCATTTATGTGCGCAACCCACCCCTCCTGTCTGGCTACTAAGGGGTTAATCTTTATATATAAAGCTGTAGCAAATCTTACGGTTTGTGGCACTGGCGCCCCCACACTGAAGGCTTATTGCTGCACAGGGTCCAATCCGGAAGCATCGACCAACCGCAGTGCAACCGTGGCAGACATGGTCCCAGGACCTGCGTGTTTTTGCGGTTGTGGCCCGGGTCTGGGTGTGAGTACCATTTTTTTTTTACCCATCGTATACCCCTTAATTTGAGGACATCACTGGAAAGGTGAAGTGAACTCTGTAGTATAAAGTACTATGCCACTTTACCTTTTATTCCCCCTAGAGTGTAAGCTCCCGTGCGCAGAGCCCTCATTACTTTTTGTATCAGTTTGTGCTTGTTTTTTCTTATTTGGTATGTCATTCTGTTGATGTAATTGACATAACTTTGTACCGCGCTGCAGAATATGCTGGCGCTATACAAATCAGCAACAATAATAATCCATCCGTTTTAGTTTAGTTCTTAAGTTACCAGTTTTAAGATTTTATTTAAATGATCATTTAAGTAGATCTTATTTTCCTGAGTTCAGGGTTATTATATTTGTATCTGATTGCTTTTATGCCATGTGGTGACGTACCATCTGAAGACATGAGAGTCCCCAGAAAATAGAACACCAGCAAGTTTCCTGGAATGAAAGGAATGCATGGAGCAGCAGGAAACATGCCTGTGAGCAAGATAACAACCATGAGGGTCCACCATCGAGCTACAGACACCAAGTAAAGGACTAGCCCGTCTGGCTTAGTCTGCGAGTCACAATTGAGGTGAGCCAGCAAGCTGTCGCCTACAGTATGTATTTATTATAAACAACCACCTCTGGGATTGCTTACAAAGATCGAACTGCAAATAACCCATAATTGGATTGGTTTCCGAATGCAATTTAAACCTAAAGCCATTTTCTTGGGACTAATGCTACCTCCTTTTCCCCCCGTGTGAATGTTTTACCAACCACCACTAAAAGCAAAGACACTCATACAATCAAGTATGTTTTTTAATGTCGGACTGTAGAATAAATATCAGTTTTGAAGAAAAGATTCTTTTAATGATAGAGCACTCAGTTTGCCCAGCCTGTGGCCAAATGTCAAGCTGAAGGAAAGCCCCATAGACTTTAAATATGGAAAAGGATTTATTTATTTGGTGCTTTATGTACTGTATTTGACTGTCAACTGATTGTACACTCTTATTATGGAAGAGGCAATCTAATTTTCCTGAAGGGTACACCCTTGCAGCCAGGTATGGATTAAATTTCGGTGCCGAATGTGGGTGCGGACAGAAAAAGAGGCTGTTTCGAGTTAATGTATGGTTGTACAGTTTTTTTGCAAGGTTTCTCGCCTTAAAAACTATTTTTGGAAAATTGTGTGTGACGTTGCAACAAGTTATTGAGTGCCTGCCCACACCAGTGATGTGAAACAATAGCTCCACCTACTGTACTAATGACACCCCACTGCAAGGGTAAAAAGAAGAGCTGCCTCTCCTGAATGTGTCAGTGAAGAGTACTGTGCCGACTTTAACTGCAGCCCACTACGGTGTGCCTGGTGGATCGTGGCGATTTCTGTGCAGGGGAAGAAATGTCTCCAGTTGGTGTGTTCCTTCTGCTAAAGGCATAGTGGAGTGCTATACTGAGATACCTTGTGTGGACTGTGGTATCTAATTTTCCAGGAGGTGAGGTATATGTCGGAGAACTAAAGTCTGTCTTACTAGTGAGGTTTCTAGTGCTGTGGGATATACTAATCAGAATGTGATTTTCAGCTGCAGAGGTAGCTGTGGAAAGGGTGCGGATTCCTCAATGAGTAATGCCAGCTTTGGTCTTACCAAAGTTGAGGAGCCTGTGAAAGCGGGACCTGGAAGCAGCAGTCGAAGCTGCTGTTTTTTTATTTTTTCCCCTTTAATATGTGCATCAATACAATCCACACAATGATAAGTAATTAGCAAAGTTGCCAATCGATCCGTTCTCCTGTGATCGATCTGTGTAAATCCGGCTCGGGAGTTCACTAAATGGCTGCAGAGGAGTATTCCGCAGTCAGTTGAACGCATTTGCATATTAATATGTCAAAGTTCTGTGGGGAGGATCATATGATCAGGCAGTCACTAGATACAACAATTGGTGCACTGCTAGAGAGAGGGCAAAGCTCAAAAAGGGTGTGCCAGAGCCTGTTTCAGAAGAGGAAGGGGAAGTGACTTTGTAAATGGTTGCAATAGAAACAAAAAAAGCTTGTTTCATTATCATACATTAAAAATGTCATCTAGAGTGGTTTAAAAAAAATGCTTCACGTATTTTCTCATAGTAGAGAACTGATTTATATATTAAAAAATCCACATGTAGGATATTGCTTGGCCTGCAGCTTTAATAGCAATGGAGAAAGATATGGTGCCTGGGTTCTTGTTCTGCGGGAGGGTCAGAGGCCGATTGAGAGGTCTCTCCCAAAGTGCTAACCAAGGTGATTAATGCACTCGAGGATCCTGAATCTACAGCAGCGTGAGACCAATAAACCCGTATCAGAAGCTGGCTATTCCATTGAGATTACTGTGGACTATGGTTTGGCAGGAGTAGTTGGAGGCATGGAGTAATCTCCCTTTGCAGAGCCTGTTCTTGTTGGGGACAGTGGAGAGGCCTTAATTCCAAAAAGTACAGCAGTGACCACCTTAAGGAGCCATGACTGCTGAAGCAGTGCTTATTCCTGAGGACCAAGTGCGTCAGAGAGGTCTTTCCCGTCGGGTCGAAGATTGTGGTGGACACAGTTACAAGCTTTTCTATGTTTTGAAAGGGTGGGGGTCCAAGGCCTCGCCCACAGGAGGTACTTATATTAGCCATGGATTGATTAGGATAGAAGAGTCCTGTGAAGTCAGATTCACAGAACAGGAGCCTCCCTCTGCGGCATGTATGTGTATGTAGTTACAAATTGAGGGTAACATATGTGATAGCAGAGTAGAGGATGATGATGGATCGCACAGCCACGAAGATCCAAATCCCAGTGGAACCGGAGGATATAAAATAAAAGTGCACACTCCAATATGGCAATAGGTCTGGTTTATTGCGGGTAGGTAGAGTAACAGGACAAACATGAACACACCTACGCGTTTCGTGCACAGGGCACTTTATCAAAATACACTTGATAAAGTGCCCTGTGCACGAAACGCGTAGGTGGTACATGTTTGTCCTGTTACTCTACCTACCCGCAATAAACCAGACCTATTGCCATATTGGAGTGTGCACTTTTATTTTATATCCTCCGGTTCCACTGGGATTTGGATCTTCGTGGCTGTGCGATCCATCATCATCCTCTACTCTGCTGTTTACCTACGTGGATGGGCTGCACGCCCTGGATGTCTGGATGTCCACCCAAGCACTCAGGTAAAGGGCCGCAGTGCCCTATCATATATGTATATGCATACCTGTGCTTGTGCATCGTGATATTGCTTATTTGGTTGGGTGTATACTGTGTTTAAGCTGTGGAGGTCAAGTGGACCCCACTAGACACTTAACCCTTCCTATATACACACATTACTACTTAAGGACTTTCCTTTGTCATCCTGATTATCTATATATGCTGTGAATGGAATTCTCTCCAATTTTGGATGCACCACATCTCTTCTACCTTGTAACATTTGTGATAAACAGTACTGCTACTCTGTTCAGGTATCCTATGTGCTAGCCTTTAGTGGTTAGCTTTGGGGCCATATTTCCTTATGGCCCTGACTGCAGTCTAATGAACACTTCTTGTAACTGAAAAATAAAAAAGAGCAGATGGCCAACTCCCATTCCAGCATAATTCTCAGAACTTCTAGAACTAACTACTACAAGGAATGTAACTTTTTTTTAAATTAGGTTGTAATCCCACCCATGACATCAATGTTGATAGGAAGGGCTTGATAGTAGGAGTTAATACTGTATCAGGACCCAACCGAAGATAGACCCCACTAACTCAGTAGTACTGTAGGTGACTATGAGCGTGATACACACTCCTTTGGGAAAATAAATGTTGGTTCCCACCAATTCCCACATTAAAATAAGCTTACGTTAATTATTATTTCAACATTCAACTAGACATCATAAAAATAAAATACAATACATCTTGACTGGGGAATTACCCCCTACAGGGGTAAAAAAAGGATGAAATGGCAACTTCACAGAGTCGAAAACACTTAAACTTCTAGAACAACTTCTACTAACAATAACTACTACTAACCTCCAGAGGAATAAGAGTGTGGCTATTTATATTACTTTCCCCCCATGGATTAAGCTGATAAGAGGGGCAGTATCTGATGACTCGACAATTTAACCCCTTCTATTACTTAGACCTACTAACCCATAGTAGCCGACTATGAGAGCTCTACTATTACTATTTAATTTATAACATAATATCAGAGAAAATAAAAGTGAGAGCTATACATTATGATCAAAAAGACTTATTAGTTAATCACAATTAGATGATCGTGAGAAACCCAGATCTTATAATTTTAGCCCAATTATGGCACTGTTTTTTTTTCTTTTTAAATAATGGTAAAGCCGAAGAGTGTTGTGTTACAGGTCCCAGTTGCTGCTCCCACAAATGCTCAATTTTCATCCTTCTGACCGTACAAGGCATAAAGAATAACGAGGTGGAGCTAAAAAGAGTAATAGTGAAAATATGGTTGAATTATCACCTATTTCTCGTTTTATAGGGTCAGCTTTTGGTTTCTTCTAAAAATAGCTATTTTTATTGCATGTCAATCTTTTTAGTGCGAGTGGATGGGAAGTAGTGATTAATGTGCTGATCTTCAATCCCTAAACTCATGGGTTCAGTCCCTGCCTCAGCCTCTCCTGCTCACTTTGATGAGCTTCAGCGAACCCACCCATATTTGTGAAATAATATATGGTTGTTGGTTTCTAGCCTTCTTTGTGTTTGCAGTTATGTAGACCTGAGCACTTGGAAATCTGCAGAGCTGATTACCAGAAATGTGCGCATAGCATTCCACCCCAGAGATGGAATAACTCTGAAGTAGAATGATACAGCACTCTGGAGCTGAAGGCACTATATACATTTAGTGAAAAAATATATATTATTTTGTGCTATTAAAAATACAGTGTAATGACCTTGAGTAATCTGCTGTTTACTATTCAGCAAAGTATATTTGTAAAATAATAAGTAATGTAGGCTTCTCCAGTTTATTAATGGGTAAACTAATGGCCACAAAAGACTGAGAAATTTGATTTATAAATAAGGGCAATTCGTTTGTCTTACATATGGAAACGTGCTTACAAGTAGAAAGTCGTGCTCTTATAGAAAGGCTTAGTAACCTATGCATTTTGGCACCATAGAGGGGAGGAAAATGAACTATTCTACAGATGTAGCAAATCTTAGTGACACCGGTACCGAACAATTAACGCTGCAGGAGGTCCCACTACAGAGCAGGGACTACCCACCATTCCTTCGAGGCAGACACCGTCCCTGGCGGCTCTGACTTCTGCGTGTTTAGCCTCAGCGCCGAGGACAGTGTCTTGCTACACCTGTATGTACAGCTACACATACAGATGTAGCAGATGTTATCACTCCCGTTAACGCTAGTTCATGCACAAAATAACATGTTATCTCAATCATTGTTTTCAATAGCACTACTGTTAAATAAAGCGCCAGCGGTTACACAATGCTTCACGTTATTGGCTGCGATAAGTCGGCTACATTTGTATGACTGGAATTCTTCCTAAATCAGAACAATGTTTTATATTTCCCATTACCAGAGACCCCTTCATTATGAACCCACACTACTCTTGTTAGACTATTATTAAAATTAGATTAGATGCTGAACAATTCTCATTGTAATTGCAAAACAGACCGTGTTAGATTATTGTTTTTTTCCCCCCTGTCCTTTAACTGGTACAAAGTGAACGCAAACATTTAAGTGGTATTGTCAAAATTCAGCCGAATGTTTAATTATCTGAAATGAACCAAAACGGACAGAAACTGGTAGTTTGTGTTATGTTAGATTTGTGACCAATGGCTGAAATGTAGAAAGGACAACAGAGTGTAAGGAAAGTAACTAAGATGCAACAGCAGACTTCATTCTGTAAGTAATTCTGCAATATCTTCATATTGCAAAACGGATAACCAATATCTGAGGTTGGTAAAAGACTTTTTGATTTAGAAAACTTCTTGAATATTGGTTTCCAAATACGCTGTTCACCAATACTATTAAAACTGCAATTGACCATAATCATATGCACAGGAAAAACAAGTGGTTTCAACATTTATAGCATCAGTTGATGTTCCTAGAATGAAAGTTGTCCTTCCTGGAAAATGATAATTCTGCTGTGTAAAGCAATGCAGAATATTATTACAGTATATAGCAGCAATGACCTCACAAAGTCCCTTCTAACTACAGTAATAGACCATGGGCTCTATGTATCAAGTGACAAATTCTGGCACAAAATTGTTATTTTCTCGCAACTCATGCTAACATAAACCTGCGAAAGACAGAATCTACAGTATGTACTGTACTAATTTTTGCTTGCACCATTTTGAAGGGACATCTGCGTCTGTCTGCGACAAGATGAGGGATTGATGCAGCAAGTGGGAGGAGTTATATTTGCATATTGGCACTGGTCTATGTATTAATGAATAAGCGGCGTACGCAACTTTTAATGATGGTTTTCTGCGTTGATTTACTCTGTCACCTTAGAGGCGGCGAAAGTCTATTTTTTAGAGCAGAATGCTAGATCAACATGCGTCAATTTCTACAACAGTAGAAATATATTTCATAAATATGTCACGGTTCAGACAGAAATAAATGCATATTGTTTTAAGCAAATGCGTCTTGAGATCTCAAAGTTTTTGTCACTCTTGCTTTTTTGTTCATTAACCTTCTACAGGCATACCCCGGTTTAAGGACACTCACTTTAAATACACTCGCGAGTAAGGACATATCGCCCAATAGGCAAACGGCAGTTCTCGCATGCACCTGTCAGCACGTCCTGAACAGCAATACCAGCTCCCTACCTGTACCGAAGCTGTGTGCAAGCGGGGAGACTATAGAGCCTGTTACAAATGCATTATTTACATCAGTTATGCACGTATATAACGATTGCAGTACAGTACATGCATAGATAAGTGGGAAAAGGTAGTGCTTCACTTTACTGCACCGACACACTTTATTCGAGCAAATACCCAGTATGTACCTGGCAGATACCTGGAATGCGCCGCTCCTCACCTCTGACAAGCCCCGTTGCGTTTGCCTTCCCAGCAAGGGTTCATGCCTGGCTGACGGGCGGCTGATCTGTTAAATGATAATGATTAGGATTTAATAGGCTGCAATGCTTCGCGTGTCTACCAGATGGCATAAATTCATGAATTGTAATGCAGTATATATATATATATATATATATACTGTGCAGTATTGCAGCCAGCGGGAATAAAATGCTTCAATCCCTGCCTGGAAAATAACGCAATGCACTCGGGCAGAAAACAGTCACAAACCTCAATACACCCGGGTATACCCGAATTCGTGGGACTAGCCGAGCTCGAATAAAGTGTGTCGCCAGTGTAGGTACATTTTCGCTTTACATGCTCCAGTCCCATTGCATACGTTAAAGCGGGGTATGCCTGTATTAGCAATCAGAATAATCTTCTCCCGCAAATTCACCTTTGTGGTAATAGTGGAGCACTATTAAATGTTTTGGTTTTGCAGGTATTTCTTAACTTGACTTCTGTTTGAAGTTTGGCATATAGTCATTGTCCAAGTATTCATTTTTGATGTACAGTACTTTGTCTGTGTAATCTTATTAATCAAGCATCAAGGCATCTTTATAATTAGACTTCAGCGTGTTACATTTTAGAAAAAACGAATGAATGTTTTTTTGCATGATATGAGTCACAATAGTACGGATTAGGTAAAAAGGACAAGATCTGAAATAAGAAAGGCACACAGTAGTTTCCGTAGCAGCAAGTCACTGTGTTTCACTGCAAAGAACATTATGATTTTGCCATGGTAAGCTACAGTATATATTGAAATAACCTTTCAACACAAAATTCAAATTCAGAAACTTTTCAATCAAAGGATAAAATGAGAAAACTCATATACTGTAAATGGCAGATACACTACCAGCATGTGACATTTTGCAAAGATGCTGAATTCAATATAAAATAATATTTGTGGTTTTATTCTTTGCGGTGTATGGAAAAGAACATAAAAACTAAAAACCGAGAACTTTAGTGTCATACTGTATTACACAAATGTCATACTTCCGCATGAAGAGTAAACCTGTGAGGTTTCAAAACCAAGTACAGTAGGGCCCCACTCATACAGCAGGTTTGCTATGTCCACCGGTGATTTTCGGTCTCTCCTACCCTTTCTGTGCATGTGCAGACTCAGCCGTCCCCCTTCTGCGCATACGCGAACTCGGATGCACCCACCTTCTGCGCATGCACAGACTCGGACGCCCCCCTTCTGCGCATGTATAGACATAGCAGCCCCCCTTTTTGGTACCGCTGTATTGGCGGATCGCCGAGAAGCGGAACTCCAAGAAGTGGAGCCCTACTGTAAACTTTAATTTCATTTCCATTAAAAGGTATTGCTACCGGGCATGATAATATCTTGAGATATTCGGTATTTTAATAAATCTGGCACATCAGAAGTTAATTTTAGTTATAGGTTGCCTTCAAAATACATTAATTATAGAACGTGTGGAGAGGTGGGGGGGGGCATGTTGCAACCATGGTGGGAATGCAAGGAGATAAAAAAAAATCTATGGAACCAAATCTATACCATAATAAACAGAACTTTAGGACTGAGTCTAGCCACAGACCCCTGGGCAGCACTGCTCAATAGACCAATCCCGGGAATTTCTAAATACCAAGGGAAACTTATTACCCATCTGTTTTCTGCCACCAGATGTATGATTGCGGTGAACTGGAAGCAATCGGCTCTGTTAGAAATCTGTTTATTATATTAAAATGTATGACTGAGAACTTATACCAAGACAATTGAATGGGAATATGTTTTGAGGTTTAGAATTCATATGTAAGCCAAAAGAGATGAATTCCAATGAAGGTTGAATGCATAACAGATGTTGGAGGTTGGTTTAGGTATAGGATTTCAAGGCCTAGTCTGAATGCTAACACGATGAAGAGTTCTTTGTTAAAGAACCCACGAGGAGAAAGGGGGTGGAGTTAGTGATCAATACGTACAGTTGGACTCCGATAAACTCCCTCGCTGTGCAAGACCTCTTCCCAAGACCTCACTCTGTAGGTAACAGCAGCAGCATGTGAGAGATAAAGGTTTCTCTATCATTACCATCTGAGCACATGTTAACATCATTGATTGAATTTCATTCTGTAAGTAACACTAAGAATAAACTGGAACTTTGTCTGCTGAACAACAATCTTCTGATGTAATGGAATCTTTATGAACAGGCTCCTGATATGTCCTCATTACATAACAGGATGAGGAAAATAATATACATGGAAAAGATAACTGGGTTCAAGGTTCATCCGTGATTCAAGGGACAGGTTTACAAAAATTTGTGAACCATGGTGCATATCATACCCACAGCCATCTTCTGTTATAGATTTCATGGTCATATGAACATCTATACAGGGCGAAAGTATCATTGCTACAAATTGTGAACTAAAACAAGAAACTCTTCAGGAAATTGTTAAATTTATAGAGAGATATACCAGCTTTCCCCTAGGTGTGCCTCATAGCCCTCAGGACCACACAATATGTATGTACACTGTAACTTGTAACTGGATACTGTATTTGTAAGAAATGACTTTATTCTGATGATTGATGGTGATCGTTCTCCACCCACCCTAATTACCCCTTTATTTTTTCTGTACCCCTTCCTTACACACAATTTGAATAAAAAATTAAGTGAGGAAAAATACATTAATTATTTTTATGACAGGTCAAAGCACTGTCCATGCCTAGTTTTGTGTTTGTCCAGAAAATTATGTTAACTGGGGTCAAAACCTAGGTTTTATGAAATCTGGTGTCATAATTCTTCTCTGTCGGCAGAAATAAATGAAACCCCTCTTTTTTGTATCTTGAAAGGTATTGATGAAAGGGATCTGTAAATACCAATTTACAGTATTATTACAGAATTGTGTAGATTTACTAAATATTATGATATCATGGGTCTGACAGCTATTCACGAGAATGGCAAATTAATCTTCGTAACAGTTGCGATTAAACGGATCAAATAAGGCCAAAAACGTCATGTTCATAAAGTTGCAAAGGACAGATATTAATTTGTCAATCAAACTTAGGAGTAAGACAGTCAAAAATAGTCTCTTTACATGCGGCAAACTTAGCAAAACAAATTGATATGAATCACGCTCTCCCAAGTATTATAGGAATAAAGATGTGGGACATTTTATATATTCAGGCAGCTTTTTAAAGTAACTTTTTTTCCTTAAATCGTAAAAATGGGCTGCAGAATGATGAAAGGAGGGGTGGCTGTAGCTGTGTGTATTAACCCTTGTCATATATACAACTGTTCGTGACACTACCTATGACAAATCTGCACTTTGAGTAAACCATTTTGCTACTAGAACTACATAAAAAGGGTGAAAGACCATTTCTGTAACTATTGTTTTCCCTTTAGTATTCCACTATAAAAATAAGTAATAGCCGTAACAGCAGTTAAGCTATTCATCTACTATTTTCAACCTCTAAACCAGGTGTGCCCAAACTTTTCCCCATGCGCACCCCTGCCTGCTCTCCTCGGCACCTGACGCCCCCCCCCCCCCTGCTCGACCCCGGCGTCAAATGACGCGCGGGGTCATGTGACGTCACGTCTCCATGGTAATGTGACGTCGCGTGAACCCTCAACGTCATTTGACGCCGGGTTATCAGGAAAACCCGCCGCTGGAAAGGAAGGTAAGTGTATTATAGAGGCCTCACGCTGTCCCCCGGGATTTAATTGAAATGCCCCGCCCCAGAAAATCTAGCGCCCCCAGTTTGTGCACTGCTGCTCTAAACTATAGCACTTATGTGATGGGTATAAATAAGCTAACTGAATACAGTTTTTAACTCTGACTTGTGTTGTGTTGCAGTGCATACAGACTTCTGCTTTGCAGTGACAATATGATGTGCTATTAAGCGTAAAGGAAATAAGATGCCATTCAAAAATAGAGTGAAATGGGGGTTTAATCGCCTGAGTACGTTTTTGTGACTCTCTAATGCTGACATACATATAGCTTCCAGAAAATATGTTCCTCTACACGCCATGTAATTCCATTCACTGGGCTACAATATTGTGAAGTGTGCATACTGTAGGAAATTGCCAATAGAGGCGGAACGTATATAAAGTCTAACTTTTTCCTCTTTCGATAGTTATATTACAAGTCATTACCATTTGGCAATAACAATTAGGCTTACTTCCCAGAACGTATTAAAGAAGACAGGTCTCAATTTATCTTTTTTTTTTTTTTGGAAAGAAATTTCATTTGAGTGCTTTTCTATTTGTTAAACTTGGAAAATGTCAACCTCGTATATGGGCACATTTTCATTTCTATTAGGGCAAGTGCCAAAGTGCAAGAGTTTTAGGTGTCATACTAAAGAACTGAGTGGAGAACAATATGTGGCTGTAATGTCAAATAAAAATTGCTTATATAAATTGAACAGTCATGTCAATTAATAAACCAAAATCATATGAACAAAGACATGTTTTTTGCAATGGCAGTAATAAGAAGAGGGCATATGAAAGGCTCTTTAAAGTAATTTTCCTAGGTAAATAATCTTATTTAAAGTATACACTCAATAAAATATAAATGGAGTTAGTGTGTGCACCAGTAAGCAGTCATGGCTTTGGTGTCATCAAGTGGCATTCCTTTGATGCATGCCGCTGTCCCATGACATCAATGGTCTTTCTGGGACCACTCTCATAATGTAAAAGGCTATTAAGCAGGCAGCCCCATAGCTTCAGTAGGAATTGCTGAGGCAGACCCAAGGAAGAGGCTTTTCTTTAAAATGACTGAGATGGTCAGCTTCCGAAGAGTGGAAAGCAGAAAAAAAAATTCAACAGGTGGTCAATATAGGGGGGCAGCCTGCCAGGTTAAAATGATAAATGTGAAAAAAATGATGTGATACTTATCAAGATATAGCTTTTAGAGATGGGACAGATACTCTGGGGGGGATTCATTAGGCTCCTGTAAAAGATATTAGAGTTTGATCCCACATTACTGCACACAAAGACAAAAAGCAGAAAGCGCACTGAGAATCACTTTGTAAATAGTTGTAGTAATTGGTTAAAAAAAAAGTCCTCTAAAGGACAACAGAATATAAAAGCATGTAGACGATATACAATAATGAAACTTACAACCTTGAGGTCACATGAGGTTGCTGCGCAGGTTCCTATTGGTTAAGCTACAAACCGGTGGAGCGCAGAACAAAGATTTTATCCAGCTGATGTTGTTCGTGATTTGGACCCACTGCAAATCTTCAGCCATCGGCTGTGCATCAAGATCTCCTGGTCTGCGATGCCAATATCTTTTTATACACATTATAAGTGTTGTTATTATATATTGTCTACATGGTTTTATATGCTGTTGTCCTTTAGAGGATTTTTTTTAACCAATACAACAACTATTTACAAACTGATCCTCAGTGCGCTTTCTGCCTTTTGTTTTTGTGTGCTACTGTCAGCTCCCTTCTGGGAACTCATATTATAGGCGTTAAAGCAGCAGTCTAAGCTGCTTTCCCCCCCTTTAATATGTGTATCAATACAATCCATACAATGATAAATAATTAGCTAAATTGCCTATCGATCCGTTCTCCTCTGATTGATCAGCAAATATTCAGCTCATGGGTTCACAAAATGCCTGAGTGCAGCAGAAGAGGACCAAAGATGCAAAGTTCTGTGGGGAAGATCATGGAAATAGGCAGTCACTAGATACAGTTGATGCACTGCTAGAGAGGGCAGGGCTCAAAAAGGGGTGTGACAGAGCCTGTTTCAGAAGAGGAAGGAGATGTGACTTTGTAAATGGTTGCTATAGAGACATAAAATGTTTGTTACATTATAATATTCACTCTATTCACACCCTCTTTCTACTCCTTCCTGCTGCTGGGGATCTCTCTCCTAATCCTGAACCCAGACATAAACACACCTGCTCTCACCCACGACTCCCTGCCATCTCCTCCCATGCAAATGGTGTAAACCTTCTGATTTAATCCTGGCCAACCTTAAAACTTGCCTCACAAATCAAGCATCCAAGTAGCCTCTGGCTATTGTCCCACACCCACAGTCACTCCTACCAACCATTGTGGCCAAGCACTGCCATCTACAGCACTTATTCCCTCACCTGCTGTCTCTGTACGTTTCCCATTATAACTCTTAGATAGTAAGCTCACAGGGGCAGGGATTTCCTTTCCTATTGTCTGATTTTGCTGCGCTTAATGTATTATTATAATTCCCTGTACTGTATTTTTTGTGAAGCACTGAAAACACTTTTGGCGCTATATAAATAGACATACAATAATACATTAAAAAATTAATTCAAAGTTGTTTAAAAAAATGCTACACGTATTTTCTCACAGTACAGAACTGATTTTTAAAAAAAAAAAAAAACACATGTAGGATATTACTTGGTCTGCAGCTTTAAT
This sequence comes from Ascaphus truei, assembly GCF_040206685.1. Classification (NCBI taxonomy): domain Eukaryota; kingdom Metazoa; phylum Chordata; class Amphibia; order Anura; family Ascaphidae; genus Ascaphus; species Ascaphus truei. The sequence continues at coordinate 77,995,419 of NC_134489.1, forward strand.
GTACTCCTGATGATTGCTGTATGGGAATTACAGTTGTTTAACTACATCTAAATGGGACAGCACGAACACGGATTTGCTTATCTTTTCCCACATTACTACAATTCAAGTAAAGCTTGAGCTTATTAAATCCCAACCTATGTGCACTAGTTAAAAAGTTTAGTGTTAAAGCAAACGGAGTGAAACATAAAAACTTCACTAAAAATTGTCTACAAATTAAAACTGTTTTGTAACAAAAAAAAACACTTTTGTGGCAAAGAGAAGCTGTTACAAAGTAGGATTCACATTTGCTTGTAGGAAGTGGTCCCCCTTGGTTAATAAATACACACTAAATAACTATTCACTCAACTGCCACAAGTCACATTAATGTCTAATAAATATCAATGGATTGATTATTATTGACCAGCTGGATGTCAGTCAAAATGGTAAATAAAATAATGGTTAGACTGTTAGCTGTACCAGATGCAGATATATTACAACATAGCGCCATTTAACATTTGCTGTTCGGTGCTAAGCAGATCAGTAATTCTATTTCTTTGTTTGCTGTTTTGCAGTAGTTGGATGCTATGAGAATTCTTCAGTCTCTGATGTACTGTGACATCATTCTATATAAGAAACAATTAGAGATAATTCTGTGTGGGTTAGAAAAAAATATTTGATATACAGTATAAAGGGTTGTGTATAAACAACTATTCTTGGTAACACAACTACACCAAATGTATTCTAACCAATCCAACTAAAGAACTTTAATCTGATACCAATATTTTCACCAGTCTTGTATCCGGGACATATTTTGAACAACGCCTGAATTGTAGGAGTAAAAGCAAATCTGCGACCCATACACATATAATCTGTGCATTTAATATAATTCCAAGGAAAAATACATGTTTCTACCTTAATCAGTTGTCAGGGATATTGGATGAATACACAGATTTCAGACAAATCTGTAAACTTTTTCTGTCTTATGTCTGCAAATATCCAACTATTTTCCATCTGGCATTGGGCATTTTTCATGAATAATACCAAGAACATTATTTTTAACATGAAATCAGTTTTTTCTTATTGTAGACACATGGCAGCTTTGATATGAGTGCTCTTAGAAAGTAAATTAGGTATGCTTTTATGCCTTGCAGATATATGAGCTAAAACGGGAATCAAAATAGTCTACATTGATATTGGATTATACAATCCATATGAATTATACCATGTGTATTGAACCCAGAAAAAAAAGATTACCTGCAGATTCTTTATTAGACTAAAATGAAATGTATTCAAGGATATATTGGATTCTCCTAACAACTCTGTGGTCTGTGGTTTACATAGGCAACTCTGGCGCAACATTGAACCTTATGTAGCAAAAACCATCATACTAACTTTAATGCAATTTCTTTATTTGATACATTTGAAGACAGCTTTCTTTGCACCAGAATTGCACCACTGTTACCCTAATGCAAGGGAACGCAAACTTTTGCTGCTGCGCCTCCCTGTCTTGCTTGCCCCGGTTTCTCGCGCCCCCCCTACCTTGCATCCGTGTCAAATGACGCTGCGGGGTCATGTGACGTCACATCACGTGGTCATTTGACGCGTGTAACGTCATGTCACATGGCCCCGCGGTGTCATTTGATGCTGCGTTGCCATGGCGATGTGTCACACAGCCGGCTTAATCATGGTAAGTGGAGTGTTGCAGGGGCCTCATGCGATCCCCTGGCATTTAATTTAAATGCCTTGGGGAAGAGCGCGGAGCCTCAGCAACCGCCCGCGCCACCCCATAAAAATCTCCTACCCCACTGGGGGGTGCACATCCCCCAGTTTGCATACCCCTGCCCTAATGCATAGGGCATTAGGCTTCGATTATAATGCAGGCGAGCGCGACAGAGCGCATGAAGTCGCGTGCCTGTTGCTCAAGCGATCGCTGCACTCTGACGGGGGGCGATTGGGAGGCGTGGCCGTGACATCACCAGACTGGTTCGCCCTCATTGGCTGAACTGCTCACATGACACGAAGACACAAAATTATTTGTTGGCTCAAAATTCTGCCGCGCGGTCGCTCTTCGTCACACACTTTGGCCGGCCCAATAGAGCTACTGTATTTTGTTTGCGCTGCCCGCCCAACGCACACACTTTAATCGTGGCCTTATGCATCAAAGTCTCCCAAAACTAGAGCAAAAAAAAGGAAGTTCTATTCTTTGGTAAATACACACTATTATTTAATATGTATGTATGTATGTATGTACAGTATGTATTTTTTTTTTTTTTTAATTTTTTCATGAAATTACTATGCAATTTTGTCTTTTTTTTTTTTGCCCCATGTTTGCCCTAATTTTGCAGCTGGGAGAATTAGCTATGTATTCTATTACTGCAATTTGACTTGACTGTATTTTAGTTCTAAAAAGTGCGGTGCACATAGCTTACATTATATTGTATACCATTACATTTTAAGTTATGGCGGGTGAAAAAGGCAACAAAAAACCTCCACCGTTAGCATATAGCCAATAAAAAATATCACTTGTAAGCACATTCACGTGTCTTAGACAGGTCTGCAACCCTGCCTTTCAACCATCATCACCTAGCATTCAATACTCCCACTGTGGCAAGGGATTCTGGGAAATGACATTTCCCAGAATCCCTTGCTGCAGTGCGAGCACTCTATGCTAGGTGATAATGTTTGAAGGCAGGGGTGCAGACCTGTATAAGACATGTAAATATGCTCTCAAGTGATATTCTTTATTGGCATTATATTGTATAGATACACAATTATCATACTAATAACTCATTTATAGATAAGGGAGACAACATTTTGAACATTTATACAAGTTCCACAACAATTTATATTTCTTTCAGAATACGGGTACAAAAGAGGTTATTTTACTCATACTTACTGTAGGTCTTTTTTGTCTTCTGACATCCTCAGTGTAAAACCAAGAACATCTATGAAGTACTATAATTCTACCCTCGTGGTCTGACATACATCTTCAGCTGCAGGTGAAGAAAAAAAACAAGGGGGGATGTTTGCAAAGATAAAGTATTGCATGGTGACTACTGAAAGTTATTGCTGTATTAATGTTTTGAACAAACATTGTAGGGTCAGTTAATGAACACTAAGCACTTACGTTTAAAAAATTCCAGCTACTGTGAGAGACCTAAGACATACAGGTCCCTATTTAGCAAGCAGTGCTACTCAGACTGGTGTCTTACATATGTAGCAGGTGTTATTGCACCCATTGGCGTGTGCTAAAGCACGGTAGCCCAGCCACTTTCTTGCGCGTGGCTAACACAATTACAATGGTGGCTGCTCCTGCTGCGGGATCAATAATGGCTCTACACAAATTCACCGAACCAGTGCTTTATTCTCTCACCTGTCCGGGCGGCAGGTGGCGTCTACCAGCATCTCCCGGCATCTTTTCCCTGCATATCTTCTCAATATGCCCACGCAACGTCAAATGCCGCCACGTTGCAATGCCAACGGGAACGCCACATGACGTAACCACTTTACACGGCGTCGTGTTGTCATGGCAACGTGGCACCATGTGATGCAGCACAGCCATATTGAGAAGATTTGCAGACTGAACATGCAATGCTGGAACATGCTGGGAGACGCATGCCCAGACAGGTGAGGGGGAGATCTCGGGGAAATGTGAGGGGGATATCTGGGGGGGATATGAGGATGCTGAGGTGGATTGGGGGAGATGTGAGGATGATTAGAGGGACTGGGGAGATGAGGGGGAATGGGGGAGATCTGATGATGAGGGGGACTGGGGGAGATCTGATGATAATGAGAGGGAGAGGCTAATGATGGCGATTTTTTTTACTATGAAAGGGTGGTAAGGTAAGAGAGAACCGGTTGCTAAAATTTCTAAATTATTATTAAATACGGCCAATAATGTCTTAAAAAATACTTTGAATTTTTTCTTGAACATATAATTGTACTGCTTCTTAGCTTTAGGGAATGCATTATAGTCTTATTCAAAATCACTAAGTTGAAGAAATCGATTTCGTGTACTTTGTCTAGTCAAGATAGAATCCCAAACACGGTCTCCCTTAATCCTTTTATATTGTAGATTGAAATGGCCTGACCCATTAATCTCTCCATATAACTTCTAACTGACAATTCAGCCATCTTTAAGTCATTATGTGTTGTATAATTTCATTTTCTTCAATATTCTGCCCTTGAATATTCTGTCAGATAGATATTTTGCAAATTCACTACTACATTCTTGGATCAACTATATTCTTATCTGACGCAGCTTCACATCTAGTAGAATTTTAATGACAGTACCTACACACATTTATTTTTTATGTGGAGTTGCTCAAAACATCCAACAACACATTTGGAGGAAAAAGTATTATTTGGAGTATACATTTTCTTTTTTACTTCAATCTATCTGCAATAATCTTATCTAGTATGTAGACAGTGATTACTATCTGCATTAAGAGACGTACCATAAGTGAAGGGCACTTGTAACGTATACAGTATGATATTAGGATATAATCATCTAGGTTTTTTTATGCATCAATTAAACTGCCCAGTATACTGTAATCTGCCATTAAAACCATTCTAAGAACCAAACAGCCAATACATATATAAATGTATCTTTTTTTTCAGGACGGGCAGGCTTGCAGGTTCAAAATTGGATGTTTATGTTTACAGCGTTGATGTCGATTTGAGAGTAGAACCTCCAAAACCAAATTTTCAACCACAATACAAACCAAACCCCTAAAAAGGCTCCTCCCCACATTTTCTTTTTTGGTTTTAAATGAACCTGGGCAAACTTTTGGGTTCGCAAACTGAACTTACATTCATAGTATGTAAAGTCTACTCCCTAAGTTATACAAATTAAAAAAGGACCCTCCACAATGTAAGTGCTCATATTTTCTTTTTGTAAATGTATGTGTCACGTACGGCATACCTGTGAGCACGTGACCTGCATACGAGACAAAGGTTAATACACAGCCCCTTAGGGGACTTTTCCTGTTTTCTGCTCAGGTATTTACGCTTACAATACTGAATACACATAATAACACACGATTCAAACAGACAACAACGGTTTGTTTACATTTTTCCGGTCCGCGATCCTAAACAAGTGATTGGCTCTCATGTCCTCCATTGCAATAGACGTACAAGATACCAGGAACGCCCTTGAGAGTATAAAAGTATCACACAGGGTCATTCTTTTAAGCTCCACCCCATCTGAAGAAGCGAGAGGTCTCGCGAAACGCACGTCATGAAGTAGAGCGTCACGATCAGTGACGTTATTGGAGTTCGACACAGCTACCAGAATACGGGTTGTATTTGCGCCTCCAGAACCTCTGACCCGCCGTGGCAGAGTGTTCTGAATATATATACACGATACATACTCTGTTTTTCCTACGAATTGCCTCCTCCTTTAGCCAAACCATATATTTGTTTATCTATGGGTACAACTTTGGCGTTTCAGCAGTTACTAGCCCTATACCCCTGATTAGAGATTGTATCTAGGGATTATTTGAATTCTAAGGGTGATGTAATGCTGATGCTCAGGCTTCAAGAATAGGAGACCATATTAACAGTGTCTGTATCTAACCTAGTCCTACTTAACTGGTTGCATATAGATATGACTATCTAAGTGTAAGGAGTCTGTAAATATACTTACCTATACCCTTTTTGGACACACCTATGGATATCCTATATATCTTATATAGTACCAACTGTCATACATTTAGCCATAAGGTTAAAGTCATATGGGATATGCATGCATATGTGCCCAATTAGTATACTCTTTTTTCCTCTGCATACCTTTTTGGAAATAAAGGATTTATAGGTTATCTTTTATAAATTATCTGTTTTATATATCTGATAATATAACTGGTAATATTCCAATTACATATGAGGCAACACTTATACAATACCTTTGAACACTTAAGTTTCTTTCTGGTAGATATATACCTTTATTGATGTCGAAGTAATATTGCATTTACCCTATGGTCAAACAAATTATACATTTGCCTACTTTGAACTTTTGGGTATTGAATATAAACAATATTACTACTCCTGTACGGGGTTTTTAAAACATTGTTCTTTGTTTTTTTTAGTAATTCCCACAGTCACAGATTTTGGATGTAATAAAATGTTATTATTTTTGTTTTTAACTAAGACCCTATATCTCCATAAGAGCCAATTCATTTCTAATACTTACCTTATCATACATTATCATAGAGTGCATGTACTTGGAGGGTCTTTTCTTGATCCCTTTTGGGATCATACTTTGTATCAATTTTTTCCTCTATTGCACCTGATATACAACCACCTTTGAAGTAATAGGAGAGCAGAATTACATATATGTTTCTTAATACACAGCTTGCAAGCTGGCCGACTTTTCAACTTCGCAAAGGTCTCTCAATTGAACAATATCTCCCCTCAATCCATCCCCATATACCATCTGTCACAAACAGTACACAAGTGACCACGTGACTTAGATATGCAACCAGGGTTAATACACACAGCTACTCTAGGCAACTCACCTCTCTCTACACAAGGTAATTTCAATTAATTAATATTAACCCCTTACTCAATTGCAATCATATCTAAACGTTTTCACGAGCCAAGAATTATGCAAAATATGTCAATTAACATATCTGCCAGGGTCTCAAGTCCCTGTTTAGTATAGAAAAAAAATCTGTACGTAACACTCAAAAATCTGTTGTAGCACAATGTGACCGAAAATATAAATACTCTCTCCAGAGCGTGCAATAGTTCATTCAGAGCCCCAAAGCATTACTTTTTAAAGAATTGTTTAATATACAGTATATAAAAATACAGTGCTTTAGATTACAGAAAGATAATTACATGAACATACAATTACAGTGAATGCTTAACAGTTTCTTAAAATAATAGGATAAAACATAAAACAGAAATGCCTATACAATAATTTACCATATGCCATAGGTTTTCCCCAGAGAGGTCACTAGCATAGAAATATGAGAATTCACGTGTGTGGCCATAAAACACACTTCTCTTATCTCATCAGTCCCATACAATACATCTTGTACTTTTACGGGGCCATAAGGGATAACCCACCAATGAAGTTCTCTTTGAAGCTCTGGGCAGACCCAGGAAGAGTCTTTACCTGTCATAAACCCAATATATTGTATTTTTGAAACAACCGGTAACCACATTAAACCCTGAAGCAATAGACTGATAAACTATAGGATGCGTATTTATGTGCATGGGAGTAAAAGGCCTTCTAAAGTTAAGCAAGTTTGTTGATCAGGGCCTCTGTTTTTTAAGTCCTGATAAATGTTTTCTAAATAGAGACATGTTAAAAAAAATGGCTGTTTATTCAAAGTTTAACTATCCAAATGTGCTTACATGTGCCCACATTCTGTATGACTGGTTCTGATTATATGTATTTTTTTCAGGACCATAAGCAGACAGTTATTGCAAAGGCTGCCAAGCCAGTGGGAAAAGACTAGGCTGTGGAGGAGACGATGATCCTCATTCCTCACCGATTTTCCTCCTGAGGAGTTGGGTGTTCTGCTGCTGCTCCTCCACCTGCAGCTCCTGTTACCCTAGCTGCACCTTCTGCTGCCCTTCTTGTAGCTCCCATTGCTGCTCCTCAGGCTTTTCCAGCTGCTCCTGCCATAGCTCAAGCTGCTCCTATGCTGCATAGTACAGCACTAACAGTAGATGCCGCTATAATGGTGCCGCTATAATAATCAATATGAGCTGCTGCTGATGCAGAGTGCAGGTTTCCACAGCATTACTAGGCAGCTGGTTAGCATGGAGCAAGCTCAAGGCGTCAATTATGAGTCATCATCCCTCCTGCGTCGCTTGCAATGAAGTCCTGGATCCAGGTAAGTGTCCACTGCAGTGCTCCGCGTGCTGGAGCTGGTATCCTTGCTGTGTAGGAAAATGTAAACACTTCCTGGTTTATTTATAAAATATTTTACCAGGTTTGGTGCGTCTCAGGATCAAACGTGCATACACCAGGTCCTGGCTAGGCAGCCAACCAGATGTGGTGTAAGAAGAGGTGTGTAACGTGACCACTATGCGTTTCCCACAGCTGTGCTTCTTCAGGAAATGACGCACACACCTCCATGTAACTCATTTTTGGTTTTTGCCGGTATACATAAATTGAAAAAAAAATAGAGGTACTGTACTGCTACCACATATGAACCAAAGGACTATTGATATGTTAAATGATGTCATGATAAAACATTTAAAGGACTTCTGAGGATCTAGCCTTATGTATGTTTGGCAATATTAATATGGCAATGAAGGCTTTCTTTATTCACTATGCGTATGACATGTTATGGACATACTATACCTACTATAACATCCTGGATCCTATGTTAAGCTATTGTTGCTTTTAAATATCATATTTCACCAATGTACCCTATCTGTATCTTCCCCGCCTGAAATTACAGTAGTTAACGGAATAAAAAAGATCAAATAGAAAAAGGTAGGAAAGAAAATAAACGGTTCCAATCACTGTTCCGGAAAAATGCATGTTCTGCCCTATTTCACAAGTTAAAGGGACGCACTCCTGAAAATACAATTAAGATTTATTTCTTCTACCATTACTTAACCATATTGCGTTTTAACGGTCACTGCATAGTAAGACTCACTGTTCTGCAAAAAAATATGCATGTTGTGCATCATTAAACAATGCAAAGGTAAAGCACACAAAAATGTAAGTGACTGTTTCTGTCATATTCTAGCACAGGGTGGCCAACTTCAGTCCTCAAGGGTCACCAACAGGTCGGGTTTTCAGGATATCCCTGCTTCAGCATAGGTGGCTTAATCAGTGGCTCAGTCTCAGTCTTTGACTGAGCCACTGATTAAACCACCTGTGCTGAAGCAGGGATATCCTGAAAACCCGACCTGTTGGTGGCAATTGAGGACTGGAGTTGGCCACCCCTGTTCTAGCACCCTGTTACAGGTGTACAGTATCTACTAACAAAATGTTCACAATAGATAATAATAATAAACATGCTATTAGTATTACTAGAAATCATGTACTGAATCAGCCTCTCATGCTGATTCTATTAGCATAATAAGCTCCCCCAGAAATAATGCTGAATACCTTACCTATGGCTTTCCTTCGTACAACTCATCTACAAATAAAATTTACGACACAACGATAATACACACACAAAAAACTCTCCAGGGTAAAAGTGCAGATGTAGCAGTCGTTATTGCACTTGATGGCACGTTAGCCCCTCCACCTTCTGTCCCATGGCTAATTAAAAACAATAACGGCTTCTCTCGCTGGCGCGTTCTGTATGCTCTGCTGCAAGAGTAATAACGCTGGCTACATCTGTATCCTGAAACAAGATGGGTATAAGTGGCACACCACTGCTAATAAAAATAGAAAAAAACGTATTGTGCTTATGGTGCTCACCGCCTGATGATCCTGGCGTCCCAAAGCTGGATCCAAAAACTGGTATACAAAAACAAAACAGTGTTGGGTCTGAGGAAAGGACCTTGAGTCCTGAAACGTTACCTGTTCATTAGCTCTGATGATTTAAGTAGACTTAAACTTTAAATTTCTTTAACTCTGCATTAGCCTTGTGTGTGCTTCTTCTACTCTGCATTTGTATACATCTGTCTCCTGTTTTTCCTTGTGTCCATGGAACTTGCACTTGGGACATTGAGCTTTGATTCTCATCCCATCACATGGTTTACCTGGGTGAGTTGGGGTGTACTTTATGTTTAGAAAGAAAACCAAAACTCATCTGTGTAAACATCCACTCTTACTTGCATCCCATCAAAAACAAATGCATTGATAATAGGAAACAAAAAGTAACTATAATAGCCAATAGTGTACATATAAAGTGTTTGCTTCTGATTCATGCAGTGATCTTTATATAATAGAAAAAAGGTGGAGAATGACCTCCAATATTCCAATGCTGAAACAACCATGTAGAGGTATATAGAAGAGTATACAGCCACTGTCCAAGTTCAACAAGAGAGGGGGTCTCAATGCAGGTAAATTAAAGTAATAAAGTTAATGAGTAGGGGGTGGCTTTGTGGTATGAACTAACCAACCGGGGGCCATAGTGCAGATAAAAGAACTAGAGGTACATGGTGATCTGACCGCAGACACACCACCTGTAAACTCAAATAATGTCCCAAGCTGCTGCCCTTAACCGATTAGTGTCCTGGCCACCCCATCAGCTGGTCTGTGTAAATAGATAGAACCCCCATAACCTGAATGATATGCGGGTACACAGCTGCTGAAAACCAGGAAAGCAGGGCTCTCCTGCGCAAGGCTCTAACGGATGCCGCTACCGCTCTGCCGATCGGTGTACACACCAACTCCAGAGCCCGTCGATGTTAATGACGAAGGGGCCGCGTCCCAATGACGAACAGCTACACTCTGGCTGGGGACCCGGCATGCAGTGCGCTCCGGCACGTGGATCGTCTGGATACCGCCTCCGCTGGATACTGGTGATTAGCACCTGCTAATAGTATGAGACCTCTGTGTGCTCCATTCAAAATAGTAAGCAAGGTAGAAAAAATAAATGGTCACTACTCCCTTGTACCGACACAAGCTTTGTAGATTAAAAGAAGAATTTTATTACAGAAAAAGGCTGGACATCATGGATAAGACCACTCTGACGCGTTTCATCCCAAAATGGGACTTTATCAAAGAGTACCTATCTTTATATAATACTATACTTCATTGAGAAGATCTACAACCTCGAATGGGTCATACTGTACTTTCTAAATTGCGATAGCGGGGTTTATGTTGTTGTTGCGCTAAAATCTTCCACGTGAACGGTATTAATATATCATCATTCTCATTTTAGTAACTAAAGGCCAGAGTGTCCCAGGCAGAGCAAATAATCCGTTTAAGATAATTTTCAGGACTGATATACTTTTTCTGAAAATAGCTCTTTAAGTTGGCACATTTTCAGAGGGAAATTGTGAAATATTGATTGAATTACCCTGCAAGTAATATTCTGAAAACTCTACATTTGATGGAAATATTAAAAGCCCCCCAGTCCTTTCGGAAGAAAATAGTTGAAAATAAAATATATTGCTAAGGGAAATAACCTTAACATCCCTTATGACATTGGTTTTGTGGATTTGCGAATGACTGTATATTTTATTTTTGGAATATAACTACTGTTTATTGGAAAATCGATGGCATTTATGTCGGACCAGAATATAGAATGTCTTAACAGACATTTGCTTGTGATTTGCTTACATCTCATGGAACAGCTGCAAGTTTGGTTTAAATGACAGCAAAAGTACAGTGTCTTTATTGTTCTAGTGGATTTTCTGTTAACTCTAAGGCTAAGAAAATTGCTTTTTTGATCTGTTCAGAAAGACTTGATGTTGAATGGTTGTTCATCTGTAGTAACTGACTGGGATTAAACTATATATCCAATTGAAGCACTGTAAGTAATGGTAATACATCTAGTCTGACTTACTTAAGGCATTGGTTATATATTCTTAATTTTACTTTTGGATTCTTTAGTCTTTTACGTGCTTATAGGGGCCCACATTAAAATACACATGCAGCAAAAGGTGATGGTGATCATTTGCATGTCATTTCCCAGAATCCCTGGTTGCAGTAGAAGCATTGTATGTTTTTTTATGGTCTTTCTTTTTATATTTTTTATCATTTGGTCTCAATTTTTGTTATTTTTAATTCATTAAAATGTTTTCATACTGCTATACCACAATCAGCTGCGGCTGATATGTTTTTCTTAATTAATTATACAGCACATACTGTAGTGCTGACGAGTATTCTAAAACAAATCTGGGGCAATCACCAACAAGACCCAGGTACATGCTGAGTACATGCTGGGTACATGCTGCAACATTTCTGCAGACAGACCAATGGCCCATCGGATTAACAGCGGGGTCCCTGGCAGTCCCATTCAAACTGAATGGGACTGCCAGGGACCCCAGCTGTGTTAATCCGATGGGCCATCAGTCTCTGTAGAAATGTCACTGAAATGTTTGCAGCATGTACCTGGATCTTGTTGGTGATAGCCCCAGATTTTCCAAGGCAAGTTTTAGAATACTCGTCGGCGCACCTGTATAAATTTGCTTACTTCCGGTCTGTCCATTACTCCTTGAGAAAGCGCAGCACTTGCATGAAACATGTGGGAGGACTATTCTCCATTGAATACTACTCATCTATGTTCAAATAAAGCCTTTTTCTAGTTTCTCACTACCCGAGTACCCTGTTTTTCTATCTTTGACTTCTTGGATTTTTCAGTGAGTGCTGTGGAATATTGCTCCAGTCTTACCTGTACTAAGCTTTAGGATGGCTTTATTTCCATTCATATGAATGGGAGCTGAGGCATGCTAAGGCTTAGCAAACGTTTGTGGATCTGGGCCTACCATTGTCAATCAAACAGTCTTATCACCAAAAAAGTTTAGATAAAGATGGTAAAACCCCATCCAAAGCATTTGCTTATGATGAAAGCATAAATAAATGAACTACAGATCCTAGTATTTGCAAACAGCCGTAGCACCTAAAGAGTTTAGGATAACATTGTAAACCCGCCAAATTATAATTACAGTGAAAAGATTAAATGCTGGATAAAATCAACAGATGTAGCATAATTTATTTTCGGCAGGAAAGCAGTGAGGTGCGGCATCAACAATTTGTTGTCTGCACCACATCCACGGCCGAGCCACTCTGAGCCGCACGTGCCTCGTCCGTGGTCAGCTAGAATTATTTGTGCCGTTATTTATTTTGTTGCAATTCAGTACACGGCCGGCAGGTGGCGTTCCAAACATCTTCGCCAATGAAACCCCAGCAAAAGTAAATTACGCTATATCTGTACTTAAAATTGTCTGATTTGTTTAATTTAAAAACATTTTTTTTTTTAAAGGTGCCAGTCATTTACATTTAACCTATTAAATTTAGTTATCAGCATGCGGCTTGGATGTACAAGGTGCGGGAGGTGCTTCTGCCCCCCAGGCTTTATATGGTTATGTGTAACCATCTCTAAAGGAGGTCACATCAAATTGGCTATACTGTATACTGTGGCAGTGATCAGTATCTCAGGCATTTGCAGTGTGATGGGTAGGTGCAGGCTGGGTGTGAATAAGCAGATAGGAAAAAGATGGGCGCCAGAAACATTTATAAAAATAAAAGGTGCTTTAATGACAAACGTTGCATCTGGACAGAACTCATGGCAAACAATAATATTCTGAACGTCATCTCCTGGTACTGTAGCTCTCACTCCTACGCTAGGGAGGTACTTAACCCGAGGGCATATTTTAAAGGATTTCGTAGGGACCGCTTGCCCTAGGCAACAGCAAGGGCACCCCTTTTTAACCAGTGGTACCCCTCTTCCACAACTAAGGTCCCTGTTCCTTTAACAGGTGCTATCTTAAAGGGCAAGTTACTAACTGAAAACAACAATCGATGACAGGATACATCTTAATACAGCTCAACCCCCTTTTAACGCTGTACTTGGGGTCCAAAGAATCACATCGCGTTATAAGCAGAATGTGTTAGAAATAATGTACAATTGTATGGATTATACAATAAAGTATTTAAGATACCAATAATCGTGTTGTAAAGTATTCATAAATACGAAAATTGGGAGCCACGCTGGCATCGCGTTATAAGCGTTGTAATGGATGGCATTATAAAGGGGTTGAGCTGTACACGACTATTCACACAAAATTAGTTACAGGACTCACACTGAGGAACCCAGTCAGAACTATGAAGAACCTGCTTCTAAAACAAAGGGTGGAGCTCTATACCCTCTATGCTCCTTACAGTGACATCACTGATCACGGTATAGAAAAGGGAAGGGTGAACTCTGAGTGATGCCTCCCAGTTAACCCTTTAAAGCAGTTAACTCCTTTATAGAAATAATAATCCCAAAAGAGGGGGCTACATGATACTGTATATGTTACTGATTTTGTAAATACAGCTCCCCTGCACACATTCATTTTGGTCATAGGGTTGGACTGCACCATTCAAAAACACAAAAACACAAAAACCTAACATCTGAAAAATAAATATATTTAAATGCCCTTATAAAATGTTAAACAGGCAATTAATAACAGTCTTCCTTCTTATTATTGCTACAAGAAACAGATGAAACACGATTTTTGTGGCAGGAAAAGAAAATACAGAAAATAGAAAATCTGCAGACCAAAACAAGAGGCAAAATTAAAGATCTGAATTGCTTAAGAATGTTAAAAGATTGCATTCTAAAGAATGTTCATTTTTAAAAATCAAGTAGGGACAAAATACACACACACACACACACACACACGCACACACGCACACACGCACACGCGCACACGCGCACACGCACACACGCACACACACACAGATTAAACTACTCAGAATGTAGTAGAACTGGTTTCACGTTTATTTTGGAGCTTTCAATTCCAAAACACTTAACATTTTCATCTAAAGGTACAGCAAATAAAACAACACTTGTGAGCACGTTCACATGTCTCAGACAGGTCTACAACCCTGCCTTTCCCCATTATCTCTTTCTAAATATATTAGTGAGATGTTTCAGAAGGCTATTTACTGTACACATAACCAGCAACAATGCTGATTATTTTAGATGGTGAGGCTAACAGGGTGCCCAGATTTCCAAAAGTAAAAACCGGGACACACAAAGGACAAAAAATAAATATCATAATGGTATTTGTCTAATAGCGTCCCCAATTTTGCTGTATTGCTGATTTATTTCTCTTTCTTCTCCCCCTACCTCTTCTTCTCTCCAGCAGCGCAGCGCCACATAATGACCGGAGGAAACATAGCCCTGCAGCTGATCCTCTCTCTGCTCAAAACGAGTCCTTACAGATGTAGCCAGGGTCCCTCTGGTCCCCCTGTCTGCAGGTTTCTTTCCCCCTTGTGTATGTGCTGCTGTGGGGACGTGTACCAAGGACTACAATTCCCAGCAGCCTCTGGGGACTGCCCTTTCACCCCTATCACCTGCTGCATTGAAGCCAATAAGGCTGACAGATTCTCATGCTGCAAAGTTGCAACAATGTTGTGTGCAGACAGGGATAGTCAGGAGCTGGGAGACAGAGAGGGGAGGGTGTGTTTGTGCAGGGAGGAAAGTAGTCTCCTGCACTAAGCCAGAAATCTCCCCTTAGGCCCCAGCTAGACCCCACTCCCCTTCAGCTTGTGACTGCTTTAGGGAAGGCCCCTTAGGTAGGGATTTTGCCCTGTTAGCAGTCAGTTCAGTCAGTGACACAGCTGCAGTGCTGTGTGCTCTGACAAGAAGGGTCAGTGTATAAGGAATCATCTCTGGGGCTGCAGAGATAAGAGACTTTCCAAAGGTGGATCACTCCATGCGGGAGTCACCCACCGCCAGGCAGAGTTGCAGGACGTCACAGAAGAGATCGCAGAGCGGCAGACCCTTTGTGAAGAATCTGCTGCCTCAGGTGCTGGAGCACTGGGCAGGTACAGTAGAGGCAACGTTTATTCTAACATTTGCCGTAAACTAGCCGGGTTACATTCTGGGTATGTGCTGGGTATGTGCTGGGTATGTGCTGGGTATGTGCTGGGTATGTTCTGGGCTAGTTTGAGGCACGTTTAAGGCATTTCTGCATTGACTAACGACCCATAGGATTAACACAGCAGGGATCCCTGGCAGTCCAATTCAGTTTGAATGGGACTGCCAGGGACCCCCGCTGTTAATCTGATAGGCCATTAATCAATGCAGAAATGCTGGGGCTAGTTTAAGGAAAGTTTAAGGCATGTATTCAGAATGTACCTGGGTGTTTCCTGGGTTTTTTGGGGATTTGCCACTGGTTTTTTTTCGAAAAAGAGTAGCCTCTACTGTACAGTCAGTCATCAAGTGCACCAACTTTACCAACAGTCACTCACTTGGGGTATTGTGGGACATTTGGGACTATTGATATAACGTTTGGGGTACAAAGCCCTGCGTGGTGACCAGGTAGTTGTGCCTATTAGTGTTATAGAGAGACACTGTCAATGTTATATTGTTGAAGTATGTTATGTTGTGTTATTTGCCATATAGTAAACCCTTTTAGCCATAACCTTTGGTGTGGGCTGGTTACTTTATTGATGTTCCTATGTGAGGGCCACTCTACACTCCTAGAATCTCACATAGGTGGAGGCGTTGACAAGAAACGTTCCAGAGAAACACCCCAGGCACTCACTAGCGGAGGCTCAGGGCTCCTGTGAGCCTGACAGGTATAACGCACCATACCTGGTAACATATAGGTTCCCCCTCACATATACACTATATGCGATAGGGTGGGTTACACAGAGATAGCCGGGACACCGGCACAGCTCTTTAAAAACTGGGACTGTTTTTAAATTATTGGAGGTGGGCAGTCCTTTGGAGCTGAATCGCTCTAGTTTCAGCTATGGGTACCCCCAGATACACAGTTTTAGCAGCTAGTCATTTACTCCCATATTGGGCCAACAAAATAGCTGCCAAACTGTTTGTCAAAGGAAGCCGCAATGTTGAGGCACTAAAACTGTAAGTATAAAGGTAAATGGAGGGGTACACAAAGCTAAAAATAGAGCAACTTACAGTAGCTCCAGAGGACATCCCAATTCCAATCATGTAAAAGATCATGATCAGTTTTGGACGGGATGGCTTTTGTTATTGCAAAATAGTGCACGTTACACATATTGGGTGTTAACGCAGCAATTGGCTCTACTCACCATACAAAAATAAATATCACCTTTCTTTTTACAATTGCAAGGTCTTTTGCCTCTATTTTTTTTAAAGCAATCCCACCCATTTTTTCAGTTTTGTAATTGATTTTAGGAGATAGTTACAGTAATGTAACCTCCTTGGGAGGATAAAACAGCCGCGGACAGTCACACTAATTAAAGCAACAGAGGTTGCCATGGTAACAGCTGATGCCAGCGAAATTATAATCAAGTGTAAAACATAAAAGTGAAAAACAGATCAGCACGACCTGAACTATTAAACTATTAGCTTATGTTATGGCGTCATTTTTTTCTGGGGGGGTGAGGGGGGAAGGGAGAGATTGCTGCTGTAATGCAGAGTGCAAAATAACACACATTGGAACCTACTTGAAAGCCGATTTCATGATCAACTGACACACTGATGTTTTTTTTAAGACATGAAATATATATATATATATATATATATATATATATATATATATATATATAGATAGATAAGATGGATAGATAGATACATCCTGTAGATATACACATACATACAAAAATAACTGTTGCTTTCTCAATTAATCCTATTGTAATAAAAAAACAATTTTGCAATTTCCTTGAGGAATATCCCAACGAGTTGTACATGCTGAGATGCCCTTAGCTTGATCATTTACATTCCCCGAAGGCTTCGCAGTTATCCAGATATACCATATGTCCTACAGAATCACAACATTCTTGGTGTCAAGTGAAATTATTGATGTAAACTATGGTAACCAAACGACAGATGGTAGCATGTTATGTGACAAAATGTTTGACTTCAATAATGTCAGTGAAAAATGCTCATGGCCGCAGTAATTAGACAGCAGAAGTGCAAATAGCATAACAGTACAAAGCATCTCAAAGTCCATGAAAACTCAATCATCAAGCAAACTTTGCGGATATTTTAGGTCATGCAATGTGTGACATACGAGACATCTTGGGCTAGATCCGGTAAATCAGGACTCGTAACATGACATTGCCTAAAACTGGGTGCGGACGTTATGTTCTCTGCGTTGGTATCATAAAAGCTAAATATATGCAAAAAAAACCTCCAAACTTAATTACATTTAAAAAAGCTTAACTTCACGTGATTGTAGTATAATACTGCGCTTTCTCCCAATAACGTGACATCTTGGTGTTACTGCTATCCAGAACACAAAACAAGGTTCTTTTCTGAAGTGGGCATAAAGAGAAGAGGAAAATAATTGTATTTAAATTAGGATTAACTGTAGCAATAGATTCATCCTGACACTGCAAAAGCCCCATTTCAGTGTCTGGATAGGAGCAATGCCAAGTTTAGGTTTAACTTAAATATATGTAACCTTCCTTACCCGGCTCTAAAGCAGTTTATATCAAATTGACTATATACTGTCAGTGCTCAGTCTCTCATATGTTTTCAGGGTGCTGGGTGTAGATAGAAAAATGTTGGGTGCCAGGAACTTTTATAGTACAGAAAGGAGCTTTGTTCAATATTTGTTTATAAGGATCGCCATACAAGGAAGACCACATTAGACATATTAACTGGTGGCAAATCATAAAATTACTCTGTGCTTCTTCCCCTGGTAGCTCTCACTCCAAAACTGGGGATGTACTCATGCTTATTGGACATTGCACTATTTGTCCCTATTAATGTTCGAAAATAGGGACAAGACACAAATACACCATCAAATCTTTTATTACATGTGTAACGGTTCGAGGCCCCCCAAATCTCATATTGGCCCCTCTGTGCATAATCTGCTCCCAGTTACATCTCACAGTGTAGTGTGGTGCACCTCCTGGCTCACAGGACTCCCGAGTCTCCCGCTTGTTGGTAGTGGGGATTTCACCAAGACAGGCGTATGAGGTAGTGCTGAGTTCTACTCACAGTTGGTACAGCGCCTCCATCCCTTCCAGATCCCCATGATAGCAGGGAGGAGTTTCTGGAAGAGAACTCCTGGGTGCATCTTCTTGCTGAATAACTCCAGTCTCACACAAGAAGGGTCTCTTGAACAAGGGCATCTTTAATTGCATGGTACATGGCAGACTGCCCATCATAGCGGCAGACAATTAGCCGCACATCTTGTAGCTGCACTCCATTAGGAAGGTTCCTCCTGACTCTTTAATCAGCCGGTATATTTCTGCCACCTCTCCCCTAAGGGAGACTACCAGCTGTGCCAGAGTCCTGGACACAGTGGGGTCTGCTTGTCACTCTCTGCAACACTCTGACTCTGATCTGACACTTAACTCACTGCAGACAGAACTACTAACTTTAGGAAGTGATGCGTAATATATAGGTTCCAGAAAGACCCACCTCTGAGTCACTAACAGTGGACACAGAGCATGCTGTCCCTTCCTTTGCTACATGCCACACATCACAGGGGTTGAGGGCAAACCTCCATGATGACTTCTGGAAACCCTGCCCTTTTAACAGGAGTTACTGCTCAGAATGAGAGAGATATGTAACACCAATTTTACACATGGCTACACATGTAAAACGAGCTATGTGGTTTATCTGCTTAGTTGTGGTTATAATAAGCAATACGTGGGACTAATCACAAGATTACTCAAAATACGTGTTCTGGAACACGTGAGATGAATTCGTCATCAAGACAATAACCATCCAGTATCAAAACACTTTTTAGAATGTTCTCTGGGGTCTCTTCAATCATTTAAATGTATACCATTGGAACATATCCCTATTCCACAGAGAGGGGGTGGGGGCGTATAGAACTCGATTGCTATATCAAAGAGAAGTTTTCTGGATATTCACATTTGAAACGCTTCAGCCCAATGGTCTCAACACTGAATGGGATCTGGGATGTTTTCTTTGATATCGCAATCTTTTTTCAAGTTCAGCTAATGTGGAATTATACAATAGTGATTGGGTCTCATTTTCGGTTTGTATCCTATGTAGATTGTTCATTATGAGAATTTTACAGCGTTTCCACACAAAGAATATATGTTTGAATCCAGAATATTTAGGACATTTATCTTTATTAATGTCTTGGATGAACATCTGAAATCTTTATTTTGCGTTACCACTAGGAGCTTCACCCAGTTGGGTACTTAGGCTTTATTTAAAGTCATACATTCCTGTTGACAGCCTACATTTCGTTTGACACATGTCTTTTGGTAAACATTTTGTAGCATTAATCATTATTTTTTTTATGTTGCAATAAGTATCAGGTTCTTTATGTTCTCTCTTTGTTTATAGATGGGTTTACATATCCATTATTCTAGCAGTCTAAGTAAACAATTATACACTGGTTCAGAAAATTAGACTAATTTGTTTACAGTCATACTAACTTATCTATGGACTTAGTATCCTGGGATTTAACATTAAAAGTTTATGTTTGTTATGACAATTAATAACAATTGTTTTCACTATTTTCTTGGTCTCATTATGTGTTACTATTTTTATCATTTATTATTTTTAACGTTTTTTAATTGATTAAAACTTAATTGTATCATTATACCGCAATCAGCTGCGTCTGATGTGGTTTCTTAATCAGTAAGTCTATATACTGTATACAGTATGTATTCACTTCCGGTAAACCATTACTCCTTGAGAAAGCATAACACTTACGTGAAACTCATGGGTGGATTGTTCCTTTTTGAACACGTTTATTTATGTTCTAATAAAGCCTTTTTTGAGTTCCTGTATACTTGGTTACCCATTTTTTCTTTATTTCAAACTGTGGATAACAAGTGAGTGCCCCGTTTTCCTCTGCATCTCTTCATTGTCGTTTCCTCAACAATAGTGGCACCCGGAGGGGGAGGATATTTTGAGACCACGTAGGTTGGCAAGGATCAAGACCGCCAGCAGCGGGACCTTTGGTGGATGCGAGGATATATACAGGAGTAAGAGGATTTTATCCACCTCCTTTTCTCCACTCTCTGTCCCATCAACAGAACTGCATACATAGTCAGGCTCCCGCTTTAGTCCTTATATGGAGCGCAGCTGCAGTGCTACAGCTTCCAGGACATACAGTATACTCCTGCCGATGGACCGCACACGTTTCTCCCCCCCCCCCCCGATCCACACATAGCCAGATAAGCTACTGAACACGCACCAGAGCACAAGACTGAGCTTTTCTATATTTGAATAAAACAGAAAGCTTAACACATTACCAGATACTAGGCTGCTCAAGAGGTCATGAGACTCGAAATATGAAAATTCACATGTTTTTGATACAACACCCCTTTTAGATGAATTCTCCCCTAGGGATACACAAATCTCACTTTTTAAAGACACAACTTTGCCTCTGTGACAAAGAACATGCCAACCTTTTGTGTGTCTGTCTTATCTCCCACTCTGTCTTGTCATTAAAATGTCATCTTTTGTGACATTTATGGCTGATGTTCACTAGAGAGAGAATGGTTTAAAAAAAATACCTCATAACTCTCTCTCTGTAACTAATAGATTAATGCTACCCACGTCATTGCGTTCAGATGATTTGATGCATGCTTAGACACCTCTTTGACAGTCCCACTTCTAATTTTGAGAGGGAAATTATTTATCAGATATAGTAGTTGTAATACAGATGTCTTTTAGATGTTGTATTGGTATACACAAGAACGCTTGACTCCTTTTACACCTTATGTAATTGTAAACTGCACCAGATATGAATTATCTATGCTGAGGGATCTTCAATAAATAATATGACGACCCTCTCATCACTGTCTGTGGCCACAGAGGGGTCAAGGATTTTTTTAATGTTTTTTTAGTCAAGCCAAATTACCCACTATGGACAAGAAAAATTGTTATTTTAAAACTAAAGTTAACCCCTTGGTTTCTGTACTGCTCACACAATTCAACCCATTCATTGCTCTATCGTAATAACCATATTATATACTATATTGCGGTTTGAAAAATTATTCCTTATTTTTTGCATACTAAGTAGATTGATGAGTTATTATGACCAATAATGTACATGGGCCCAGCACCAATTTAACTTTAATGTACTATATGACTTGCTAGAGTACACCACAACTTTGGCATGGAAATTAGGATTGAACCATTTTATTGCAAAGATGTGAAAATTCCATTTTCCCCTTGGGTACAACTAATATACTACTATATTCTTGTGGGTAAAGGCACACATGTGCACTTTTTTGTGCATGCGTTCAGAAAATATATACTTTTTTGGTGGGGTATTTTTAATGTTATATGGAGTGTCTTGTCAAGGATGTTAAAATTAAGTTTACATTTATAAGAAATAGTTTCACAGACCACTGTATTAAACAAATATTCCCAGATAGAAATGTTTACTTTCATTGGGGTGTTTTATGCTAGAGGGTAGTTTTGCCTTGCCAATAATATTTTGCAGCTTTTGTGTTCAGCCTTAAAGCGCCTCACTCAGTTTCACCTATACACAGGGCCACCAACAGGGGGGGGGGTCTGCCGGTGTTGGTGTCCCAGGTGCCGTGAGTCAGGGTGCCCAGCCTGCTGCCTGTGGGCCCGCTTGCCCCCTGCACCCAACGTGGGACGGAGGGGGAAGTGTCGTTGTGAGCCCGCGCCCACCAACCCAGATTCCCGCGCGGCCACCAACCCAGCTTCCCCTGTGTGTGCCCGCCCCCAGGCCCCCTCCGCCTACCTCCTGCGCCCCCCCCGATCCCACATCCTGTGCCCACCCGTGCCCCCGAGCTTACCACCATGCCCCCGAACCTACCTCCTGCGCCCCTGTGCCCTCTGAGCATACCTCCCGCGCCCCCTGAGCCTACATCCCGCAACCCCCCCTGTACCCTACAAAGCGTACCTCACGTCTGGTGGGCAAGGAAGCAGCACCCACCCGGTCAAGGTCAGTCACTCACTATACTGCCTATACATACTGTGTCGGTATACTCAAGAGGACCAAAGGCGATTACATTCAGTAATCCTTTCCATGATTACACTGAGTTTGTGTGAGGTACTTTGATGCAAAGTCTGAAGTTAATTCAAATTTATGACACACATATGAAGACCACTCTTTTCAACAAAAATTTGTTGTCATTTTTTTAATATTGAAACAAGTCACCCATTACTAAATTCCTTGAGACATGCATTTTCCGAAAATATATACTTTCATAGGGGTATTTTTATGGTAGAGGGATGTTTTGCCAAACATAGGGTGTACCTTTTGCTTTCCCCCTTAAAAAAATCAGGCCGTTACAAAATTGTACTACTTTGGACCAGTATGGGCCAAAACAGTATGTAAAATTACAGTATATACAGAACCATACATGGTATCAATGTACTCAGGAGAGACAGCACAATAACATTTAGAATTGATTTTATTTCAATGCTTACCCTAAACTTGTATGAGACATTTTGTGGCAAAGTCTGAAATTAGTGGTATTGATATTTTTCTTATAAATTGTTTTCAACAAAGATTCCTAGCCAGAACTATTTGTAAGGAAAAACATGCTACCAATGTTTAAATGCATTGGGGCATGTACAATAGTTTCATAAAATATATACTGTACTTTCAAGTGGTTATTTTTGGCTTGCCAATCATGGCATTCACTATACTGCTGCGACACACTTTATTCGAGCAAATACCCAGTATGTACCTGGCAGATACCTGGAATGCGCCGCTCCTCACCTCTGACAAGCCCCGTTGCGTTTGCCTTCCCAGCCATGGTTCATGCCTGGCTGACGGGCGGCTGATCTGTTAAATGATAATGATTAGGATTTAATAGGCTGCAATGCTTCGCGTGTCTACCAGATGGCATAAATTCATGAATTGTAATGCAGTATATATATATATACTGTGCAGTATTGCAGCCAGCGGGAATAAAATGCTTCAATCCCTGCCTGGAAAATAACGCAATGCACTCGGGCAGAAAACAGTCACAAACCTCAATACACCCGAGTATACCCGAATTCGTGGGACTAGCCGAGCTCGAATAAAGTGTGTCGCCAGTGTAGCATTCAGCCATAAAAAAAAAAATTCTTAAGCAAAGTGCCATACACAGTTTTTCTATGGACCATGAAAACAGTATTTAAGCCTATACATATCTAGGATCAAATAATCTACCTGGGGAAGTGAGATTCCCAAAACAG
This sequence comes from Ascaphus truei, assembly GCF_040206685.1. Classification (NCBI taxonomy): domain Eukaryota; kingdom Metazoa; phylum Chordata; class Amphibia; order Anura; family Ascaphidae; genus Ascaphus; species Ascaphus truei. The sequence goes on from NC_134489.1 coordinate 78,019,082, forward strand.
TATGCGTTTGCAACTTGCAAATAAACGGTTTATTATGCTAAAATGTCTTGTGTAAGACTTTATTAGAGTAGTGCTGAAACCGAAGATATCCAGCTCCAAGTATCAAAGTACTCAGGAAACCCCCAGGAATAACATTTACTACGTATTTTCATTACTACATTGAGTTAGGATGGAAAATGGAAATGCAACATCTCAAGTTAGTGGTCTTGATATTTTTCTCATAAATTTACATTGCTTTCAATAAAGATTCCCGGGCAGACATTTTTATGGGGAAAATACGTGCTGTTCGTGTTTAAATCCTTTGGGGGCACTTACTTTCATAAATAAATATTTGCTATAAGGTAGTTATGACTCGTCAATGTTTGCAACTGTTTCAACCCTAAAAAATAATGGAGGTGTAAACTGTCTTTCTAATTTGGGGTCTGTATTTAAAAGTATTTATAGCTCTACATATCTGGTATCAGTGTAATCAGGCGACACATGGCCAAAACATTAATTCAGCTATTCATTTTAATAAAATATTGAATTTGTTGGTGATACATGGGACAATATTAAGAATATAAGTATATTTTATTTTCTTATTTTCATATTTATGCCATCCTATATTGGTCACATGATGTGGAAAACACCAATGAAAAAAGCGCAATTTGCATTAAAAAATAACAATATATAGTTTTCAAAGGTACATAGAAAGTACCCCACTTGAATAATGGTTAAACAAATGCATACCAACATGTTTTACATTTTCTTGGCCATGCAGCTGGTAACTTACCCTTGGCAGCGAAAAGGTTAAATATTGTCTAATTTGGTCGTGAATGGATTTTTAATCATTATCCTCTTTCATCTTTAGAAAGTCAGATTTCTTGGTCTTTCCAGTGATCTTTATATTTGGTCAATTTACAGTATGTATAGATTGATTGTACATAGTGCAGCTCAATTCTCCCTCCTACATTATACTTAAAAATGCCATAAAAAGTTGCCCAAATACTGTATATCAAGGTAAGTAAAGAAAAAATTCAGCAGCGCACAGCTAGGGAGCCAAGGTTATAGTAATAAAAATATATGTTTATTGGTTAATCAATCACCATAAGAAGTGCAGAAAAACCTCCTACATGTTTCGCACTAAAAAGTGCTTTATCAAAGATTATAGGCTAAAGCTGTAAAATTCCAGGCATTAATGAAATCCCTGCTCTCTGATTGGTTAAAATTCCTGGCATTATTTATTCAGTAATGCTCGGAATTTTTGGCAGCTTGCAAAGGGTTTATTTCTAGCCAATCAGCTTTTCCTTGTTTCAGAACAGCTCTGAGGCAGGGCAGGCGATTGGTCAGGAGGCAGGAACAGCTCTCAGACAGGGCAGGGGATTGGTCAGGAAGAAGCAGCCAGGCAGTGACTCCTCCCACTCCCTCCGTGAACATAGTTCCACGGACAGGACACAGTGAGAGGAGGGAGAGAGTATGTTTGTAGGTGCAAAGTAATTGTCTGTCTGCAGAGTTTGTTTGTAGCTGCAGTTTCTATCTAGTGTGTGTGTGTGTGTGTCTGCTGCAGAGGTGTGTGTGTGTCTGCTGCAGAGTTGTGTGTCTGCTGCAGAGTTTGTGTGTGTCTGCTGCATTGTGTGTGTGTGTGTGTGTGTGTGTGAGAGAGAGTCTGCTGCAGAGTTTGTGTGTCTCTGCTGCAGAGTTTGTGTGTGTATGTGTGTGTGTGTGTGAGTGTGAGAGTGTCTGCTGCAGTGTGTGTGTGTGTGTGTGTGTGTGTGAGCGTGTCTACTGCGGTGTGTGTGTGTGAGTGTGAGAGTGTCTGCTGCAGTGTGTGTGTGTGTGTCTGCTGCAGAGTTGTGTGTGTCTGCTGCAGAGTTGTCTGCTGCAGAGATGTGTCTGCTGCAGTGTGTCTGCAGCAGAGTTTGTGTGTGTGTCTGCTACAGTTTGTGTTTGTGTGTGTGTAGCTGCAGAGTGTGTGGCTGCAGAGTTTGTGTATGTGTGTGACTGTTGCAGCTTGTGTGTATGTGTGTGTAGCTGCAGAGTATGTGTGTGTGTATGTTGCAGAGTGTGTGTGTGTGTGTGTGTGTGTGCAGCTGCGGCTTGTGTGTGTGTAGAGCTGCAGTGTGTGTGGTGCTGTTGTGTTGTATGTGTGTTTAGCAGCAGCAGCAACAGAGTTTGGATGTAGCTACAGAGTTTGTGTGTAGCAGCAGTTTGTGTGTGTGTGTGTGTGTGTGTGTGTGTGTGTGTGTGTGTACACAGAGGGACCGGAAGTGTGTGGATATAGATAACTGCAGTGTAAGTGTGTATAGAGGTGCTTTAATGTATTTACCATTTTATTTTAATAAAAAAATCTATATAACTATACAAAAGTGTCTATTATTTGTGAAAAAAGCCTACATTTAGCCTATAATAGCAATAATCCCCTCAGAACAGGGCATTACTGTCCAATAATGCCCTGGCTGGGTTAAAGTCTCACCTCGGGACTTCAACTCTTCCAGCTAGGGCATTATTGGCCAGTAATGCCCTGTTCTGAGGGGACTATTACTTAATTAAAACCTTGTTATCCACAGTGTGAGGCTCATATAGCAACAATGATTCAAAATGTTGTGCCAAATAAGCCCCTCCCCCTTACCCCCCCCTTCTCAATCTGAACCCAGCTGAGTCATCACCATGGGAACAAGACAAACATCAACAGCACTGTGGAATAACTCATACAAAAGGAGATACACAAGATAAACAGATACACAAAATACAGCATTTGTTCACCCTCTCCTTGCGGAATATAGAATTAGACAACCAAGTGTGGTAACAAAACTAGAACATAATATACAAAGATTTACAAAACTTGATATAAAAACAATTAAAAGGCGATTTAAAGCATACTAGTTAATAAACCTCCTCTGATACTGCACCTCCTATTGTGGCAGACAATACCCAGGTGTACAGTATGGATATAATTCAATAAATATCAAACCTAATTATAGAATTTAATGAATAGTCTTAGCATATATCAATAATATCAATAATGACCATCACTTGGAAATAAAAAGAAATAATGAAAATAAGGAAAGGGATGGAAGGGAAACGGGGGAGGGAAGGAGAGGAATGGAGGGAAAGGGAGGAGGGGAGGAGGGGATAGGGGAAGAGGGGGGAGAAGGGGGAGGGGAGGGAAATGGGGGGAGAGAAAAGGTATTGATGAAATAGTTTCAATTAGTAATAACTTATAATAATGACCAATAAAAAAGAGAATGACTGAACAAAATAAGAAACCTCAAGAACAGAAATTTTAAGTGGGTCTATATATGCACAGATCAAACTATCCAGATAAAGTGACATATAAATGCTTATAGTATAGACCAACTCTCTATCGAGGTGTGATTTGGAACCTAATAAAGTCAATATAAAACAAAAGGGTTTTCATTTTACTTTAGGAAATAACTTAGATTCCATTGAATATTTCGATCGCAATATTTATACCTTAGTATAAAGATCCAGTAAGCTTCCCTGCGGTCCAAAAGGTTCAACTTGTCACACCCTCACTCTCTCAGAACCATTCTTTCAAGACCCAGTACAAATAAATTGCCAACACCGACCACATTGACTACAGTCTGTAAAATCTTGTTTTTTTAACTAGTCTAAGGTGTTCCATCACTTACCGCAGCCACGTCAGTAAATATACAACATACTGTGTATCACAGTTTATGAAGTTCTTAATTTGGTATCTTTCATTAGAATGAGATGCTGAAACATATGTGGCTGGTCTCATATATTGGCATATCCTGCAGCCCTGCATTTGAAGCATCCCTTAAAAGCTAAAAGCTGCTGTTTCATTGTTTGTGGTACAAACAAAACTTGGTGAAACATAAGATGCAATGGTTCGTGCTCGTCTATAGATGAACCTGGGGTCGCACTCAACATATTTACGCAAGTTAGGGTCCATGAGTAATAAATCCCAATGGTTATGGAAGATCGATCTAACTTGGCTGCTACTTCTATTGAATTGGGAGATAAACATGGGGATTTCCTCCCAGTCAACAGTATCAGCCCCCTCTTGTCCATCAAAATTCCTATTAGGACAGAACTTTTTCCTAAGTTTGTTTTTGTAATTACATTAATTTTTTATTTGTATTTCCATTGCCGTACAGCCCAGTCAGGGACCCTCCTCTATTGTCAAAAAGCTATTGCCTATCAAGAGCCAGAACGTCCTCATAAGTCATCTGTACGTCCATCTTTTTATAACCTCTTTGCACAAAACGGTCACTCAAAAAAGAGGGGGGGGGGGGAAAGGAGAGAAAAGGGGGAGGGGCTTATTTGGCATGACATTTTGAATCATTTTTGCTATACAAGCCTCACACTGTGGATACTCTGTTACTCCTTGAAAAAGCACGGTTTAGTGCGAAACATGTAGGAGGGTTTTCTGCACCTCTTATGGTGAAGCCTGATTGATTAACCAATAAACATATTTTTATTACTATAAACTTGGCATCCTGGCTGTGCGCTGCTGAATTTTTTCTTTACTTACCTGGATCCTTCTTCATGCGGCTGGCCACGCCGTTCAACTACACTGAGAACTCCAGGTGTGGGTGAGGATTACAATTCATATACAGTACTTCCAAGGACTCAATTAAGAAGAATTGAAGTGAGCTATTTTATCTTTCAATCCTTATTGTTATACCTCCAATGAGGCTACTTCAGTGTGGGACTCTTATGCTGACTGCTGTCTTCAGGAGGGCTACTATATGTACATCAATGAAGAATACACACACTTTTAAGTTAAGTTACCCAATCCATCACTAGGAGTTTCTCTCTATTTTTGTCAGTCTTTAAGTGGATATTACTTATCATACATCTTTCAAATGTTTGAGCACCCAATTTCTCTCTTTCCAAATATATCAAGCATATGATTTTTACAGTCAAAGGCACAATTTATGGGTCTGGTAAATGCTTCTAAGGTTAAAATATTTACTCACTGTCTCTTGAAAAGATCAAACTCTTTGGTCCATCACTACCATAGTCAAATGCTATTTTCAGTGTTGACTGCAGAATTAAATTTTAACCATAATGTATTATAATCCCACTGGCACTAGACAAGTTAAATATGCCTTATTTCTGAAATGTTATTAATGGAAGAATGAATGAATATGCCCAAACTTTTCTTGGTTTGAGGACTAATGTAGAAGATAGATGATTTTGCTACTATAGCTTCAATTAAGTTGAATGTATTTCTATAGAGGATTTTAATGCAGTAGCTATTCAATAAAAGAAAACTGATGAGTATTTTCCATTTGAACTTTTAGGATAAATGCCAGTTCAATTTCATAGAAAGAATTTTCTACAGAGAGCATTATACTAGGTCAACTACATTTCCTTCGTTTTTATGGAACATTATTGATTCAAATGCCAATTTTCCTTAACCGATATTTGGCTATTTAGATTAGCTTTCATTATTGGAAATGTATATATATATTTCCACATTCACCAGATTGACAACTGGACTATATATATATATCACTGTGATGCATTATGGAATATATATATATATATATATATAAATTATATATATATATATATATATATATATATATATTCCATAATGCATCACAGTGATGCACCCCTAATGAAGTCATTGTTATGATGAAACGCGTAGGGCATGGCTAAATTGTGTGGTTTACACTCACAGAGCTAAGGACTTAGAGGCTGTGTATAAGCTTCCGAGGCTTCCAATGATCCAGTGTTTACTAGAGATAGCACAGACTTTTGAATTGCTGGTATCTGGAGGGCTCTCTCTTCCGGATGCAGAGGTGACCAGGTTCCGCTTCCGCAGAGCGTGGAGAGGCGACGTCGGAGAACGCTGGGATCTCGAGGTGCATTGAGAGGACCGCACAGTTGGTTATTGAGATTATTCTCATACATGCTCAATTTCTTGCTATTTTTGTGAGGGGGCATTTGTCTGATTTTATGTCCCATAAACATTGTTTTTTTATGATAATACACTAGGTGTGCGTCTGTGTTTTTTTTCTCTTTTTAGATTTCTACAGGGACTGGTGATCCCCTATTCGGGCTGCAGACACTTCGGTGGATTATACTTTGGACTGAATTGGACACTTATCGATTGGTCTTATTATTTTTCATATATTTTATTTTTCAATCATATTGTTTTTAAAATTGTTATATACAATTTATGTTATAATGACTAGCGGTTAGAGTAGTTATATTACAATAACCCTTGGATTACTTTTGTTGGGTTTATTTTATTTATATAGCCTATTTTTTAGACTGACCATCACAAATGTATCCCATGTAGGGTTATTTAAGGCGACCCCTGGAAAAAAACGAGACAGCACACAGCCAGGGAAATCCAGAAATGTTGTATTCAATAGAAATACATGGCACTGCTCCTACTTATTTTAATTAACTTTAGGTTATATTATTATTTTTTCACGATTCATGTCTATTATATGTGTGTAATTTTTTAATTATTATAATAAATGTTATGTTTTAATAGCCCAGGAGTGCATCTATTAGTGGGCTTCTAGGAGGGGGTTGGTAACACATTCCTCTCTCTAATTTTGGTAATAGTATTAATTTAATGTAACATATCATTAAGTGCAACGAGTATCATCAAAGCTCAGTAGCACAGTGTTAAGAGTGGTTTTCAGCCATAATGGAACCTTGCGTTAGCTATAACAGATATTAGTACTCAAGATATGCAAAGGAGGTGTTACCTCTACCCACAGAGCTCCGTTATAGTTAATGCAGGGATTGAACAATGCATTAGCTCTCTTTAGACCCAGACATATGGGTTTTTAAAGCGACAAAGGATCATGTATATATAATATGCATATCCATAGGCATACTGTACAGTATGTTTGAAGGTGTTTTGGAGGGGATATATAAGCACTAAGGGCTCTAATAAAATAGGACTCTCTCCAACAAAACCCATATACTGTACCAGGGTCTGGAGGAAGCTAATGCAGAGACCTCTAACAAAAGTAGATATACAAGGTTAAACTGGAAGCATTGTATTAACCTAGTAAATTATTTATTTTCACATCTTTTATATTTTCTAACATGTCAGTTTGACCCACTCTATATCTCTTTCAGATAAATTATGCACACTAGATGTAGAACTATGCAACTCTTTAGTGGTAATAGGTCCAAAGATAAGTTACAAAACTCTGTGACCATAGTTTCACCACCGTTTTACAGCTGATCCTTATATGTTTTTTTCAAAGTATTTATCTAGTTATACTCCCGGCATCATGTGTCGCTCCTGAAGTGCTCTCAAAATGCGCCGGGGGCCTGAATGCTAAAAAACAAAAACAATTGTTCTCGCATACTAGTGCTACTCATACTCAAGGAACATCCCCTTTAGGCAAAAGTCAGTGTACTCATGTTCAACGACCAAAATACCAGATGGACACCTCTGACATACAGTATCATTGAGTACAGAAGCCCAGAGTTGTGTGAATTTCTGGCCATGCAAAATTGACGAATCTTGAATTTCTGAAAGACTCAAATTCTTTGCATGTCACCATTCCTAAATGAATATGCCTTCCACCACTTAATTATTTGGGGATTCCATCTTGATTTTGGTCATAAACACAGGAATTGACTTTAATAATCTTTATATTGTTTGCCATGCATGACCATTCAATGGTCCAATGAAAAGTACTATAACATGAATCATATGTTCTTGCTGTGTTAGATGTTTGGCAATTGAAGACTGCACGTTTCAAAGATAATATGAGATGGGCACGAATAGCAAATATCAGCAATAAAGAGGGCCAAGTTTTGCAATTTAGAAAAATTTCACATGGTTTTAAATGTAAAAAATGTGTAAAATGTCAGTTTTTTCAAAATTCATTTTTTTTTAACTTGGCTGAATGTTGGCTATTAACACCATATTTTTTATTAAGCTCTTCAGTGCTTTATGGACATGCAGTGTACAGTACATCTTGAGTGTCTGCACAACAGTGGCCCTTAAGATGTACCCTTCATATCCTTGCACTATGCTCATTTTCTAATGGTGCACGGTGAATGACAGAACTGGGAACACCACGAGACCCCTTAAACCGATCATAGGGGGAAAAGTGCATTATCTGGGGGGATTGCTAGAAAAATGAGTAAATAATTGATTGTTTACATGGAACTAATAACGGGAATCAGATATGTAATTTATCATATGTTTTCCACCTTTTAGGATTACCCATGAACTTCAACCATGAATAACCCTTGAGTTCATTCCTAGCAGAGCAAAAGCACAAGACAAAACATTAAGAAGTGTTTGAATTATTCCTCATTATGATATATTGATAAATGATGTGGCTAAGATTTTTCTGTTTGTACTTTTAACATAATAAATATTTTACTCATTATTTTAAGCAGTTTATACGAAGTACAACATGAATATTTCAAATATATAATGGATGTGACTAAAAGCAAAACTGGCAAATATATTATTTATAGCGCTTCCTTCAATATTTCATATTAATTTAGGTCTAAAAAGTCCAACAATGTACACTTAAGAGAAAACTGTACAAAGTCTGCCGTAGGCAGTGCTAAAAAAATGATATCGCCAGCTAGTATTAATGTTTATGTACATAATTTATTTAATTCAACAGGAAATGTGCCCAAGAGATGGTAGAAAAATATAAAAAGATGTGACCATAGTGAAAATAATTTAGTAGGGTAATACAACACTTCCAGATTAACCTTGTATATCTATTTATGTTAGAAGCGTCTTCTCTTTTTTTATGCAGCATGTCATGCAAACTCTGCCTGAGTCTGTGCAATATATAACCCTGTTTGTACAGTATTACATTTTCTGTTTTAAGGGGATCTGTAAAAAATCATTCCAGCTTTACCTGAATATTTTTTTTGAAGGGCAACAGAATGTATAGTGTTTGTCCTGTATTAACATACAGATATCAATGTTACTGTTACAGTAAGTATAACTAAAATAGGCAAAAAAATATCCATTCAGAAAACACTGTAATAGCAATTAAACTGAAATAAAGTTAAAATATAACATCAAATCTAAACCGCTTTACTGTACTTAAATATTTTGGGGCCTGTGTATTAACAGCATATTTGAATTTATTTTGTGTGAATCATGGTTTTAGTGCTTAAAAGTAGAACAAACCTTCATAAAGAGTACATTGTATGTATGAAGGCTTCATAAATATGATGCATTATATTTGATGTAGTGCATCATGTTGAGTACCTGTTTAATTCAATTGTAATTAAAATAGAATGGTGTCTTTTTTTATAACTAGTGTTAGTAAATACAGTATCAATTATTAGTGTAACATTATAATAGCCATACTGTGAAAATAATACGTTTTTTATCTATAAAATGAACATCTGTGTGCTGTGTTAAAAAAAAATGTTTTGGGTGACTTGATAATGCGCTCACAATATAGGCAGACTTTATAGGGTTAATATTGGTGTGTAGCGGGGAGCGCTGAATCTAACCATATATCCACAAAGAGATATACAATCTTTATGCCAAGTTGTGGACAGTGACACACAAACATAATTTTTTAGTACATACCATTACAATCTGTACACTAAATCAGTCCATTCTGTGCACCCCAAAAATGGAAAATCTATTATTTTATGTCGATGGTGCAGATTGAGAAATTGTAGGTTACATAGTTACATACTGTATAGTATAGCGCACCCCCTCCTCCTCCACTCTTTATCCCATTGTTATTGCATATTTAAATTTTATTACAAGTGTATTGTAGCAGGGGTTCTCTGGAGCAGAACCTTGTTGATTTTAGGTCCGTGGACCCTCTGCTTCCCGAGATACAGGCCCCGTTATAGGCATGTAAATGTCTCGCGACACGTGACCGGGACATTTCAATGCATAGGAGATACCGGCACCCCATAACGGGGCCTGTATCTCGGGAAGCAGGGGGTTCCCGGACCTGAAATCAACGCAGTTCTTCTCCGGAGACCCCCTTCTCATGTACACTAGTATTAAAATTTAAATAATTAAATTTCCGGTAAGATTGGCGCAGGGAGAGGGTCTCTCTCTCTCTGCAGCAGAATCAACTCGCCGGGTGAGCCCTTTTCAGAGGGCAGATCGTCTTGTCCCCGGCTACTCGCCATTTTTGCAAATGTTGCGATCTTAGGTATTTGGGCCTTTCTGCATACCGTGATAGCAACGCTGTAAAAAATGGCGAATTTTAAAGCCTGGCGATTTTTTTCTATCGGACTTTACTGCATAGGGAGGCCCCTATGTATCTTTTGTAGCTATCTTATTAAATGTGATTAACTGCTTCTTGTAAATGTAGCTGGCATACAGTACTAAACCCCCCATACATGTATACAAGAAAGCTGGTGATAAAACATAAGGTCTTAGAGTATGTTGAAGCCACACATTATATTTAGAGTTCTTGCTAAGCCCTTTTTCTCGGTAACAGTGTGTACACAGACTGGAGATCTGCCAATTTACACTGCTATAGGCATACTCTGCTACATTTCTAAAAGTGCTGAGTGAGCGGAACTGACACTATAAAAATAGGAGTCAGTTGCATACTTTTAAATGAGAAAGTTGCACTTCAAGTTGAACACCTCTTCCTGTTACAGCAGTATAGCTTAGTGCAATTTAAATCTCTCATATCAATGGCACTGTTTATTAAGGATTAACTCTAAGGTTATTACTTGGATTCTATCTTGAACAGAGTGTACCTTTGATCTTGTAACCAATAAAATATATAAATATCTATTCCTATGGATGCCTCAACATGCATTAAGCAAGCTCGGTAAGTTTGTAATCTGCTGAAAAAGAAAACAAATGAGAACACAAAATGTAATTACAGTAAATCCTCAGTGTTACCTGAAGGAAATAGTGTGAATTCAATATGAATCAAGATCACAATTCTGCTCTAGTAGGTCTGGTATTCATTCCAAAAATTACTAATGTAGCGGTTTTACGGGCCCCCACCCAATCTCATATTGGCCCCTGTGGTCTACTGGCCCCATTACATGTCTGTGTGATGTGTGGTGCACCTGCTGGCAACAGGACTCCTGAGTCTCCCGCTTGGTTGGTATGGGGAATATCACCATGACAGGTGTCTGAGGTAGTGTGCTCTGAGTCCTACTCACATTTGGTTACAGCGCCTCCACCCCATCAGGATCTCTGCAGCAGCAGGGGAAGTATCTGATGGGGAACGCCTACTTTGTGCGTCCTTCTGTGGAATAACTTCACTCTCACACAGAAGGGATCTTTTGAACCAGGACATCTTTAATGTCATCTCCATAGGCAGACTGCCCCTCATAGCGGTCGTGCTTAGCCGCTCATCCTGTTGAGGTACCCCCCTTCAGAAGGTTCCTCCTCTCTTAATAGAGTTGGTTCACCTCTCCCCTAAGGGAAATCATCATCTGTGCCAGGTCCCTGGACACAGTGTGTAATCAGCTTGCACTTGACTCTGACAGCCTTGAACTGCTGCAGACACTCCTTGTTAACACCATTACAATTTAGACTGAACTGCTAACTTTAGGCAGTTCTGTGTCTTATATAACCTCCAGAAACAAACCCACCTCTGTGTCATTAACAGTGGACACAAAGCATGTTGTCACTTCCTTTGTTACATATGATACCTCACCAGGGTTTGAGGGCAAACCTCCATGATTGCTGCTGGCAACCCTGCATACTTACTGCCACCATTTTTACACATGGCTACACTTAGAAAAACGTACAATTGTATAAACCTGAATAAGGCTGAGTCCATGGTCAGCGCTTATCCGCTGACCCATGCTATTTGTCATGGCCACGTAAGAATTGCTTACTTTAATTGTAGGGACTAAGGGAAGTATCCAATATAAGCATATACAGTACAGCAAAACTGTACGGTTACATGGGGTTCTAATGCAGTATTTCTAGAAAAGCTAATGTAATGTTTGGAGTGGAGAGTATGGACTGTGCCTCTGCAAATAAAACAATTTTGACATAAAACATGAAAAGTGGTCTGTGATCTGTGAAGTTCAATATGTTCAATATGTTTGAAATAAAGTTACACCATTTTTATGATATGGTTTAGTAGCCGGAGCACTTTCTGAATGTGAATTTATTACCACACAAAAACTGTCAACGTTTCATCCAAAACAGACCTTTTGCAGCGAATTGCAAAGCAAATAAAATTCCCAATACAATAAGTATATGACCACAAATTTCATTTAGGACTTACTTTTTGCTTTGAAGACCTGATGAAATACACAAAGGATGAAGGCATGAGTATGAAGAGTGCCTAAATATAAGTTGCTTATTGCCATAATATGATGCTTACATTTAGTCTAACTACCAGCAGCAACTAAACATAGAAACATTGGCCCAGATTCACAAAAGGGTGCTTAACTTTAGCACACCTTTTCTCCCATTCATATGAGTGCTAAAGCTTAATATCCTTTTGTGAATCCAGGCCATTGACTGTAGAACCGTTTGGGCCACCAACAGTACTCTGCTCATTTCTCCATCTGTTGTAGAATTACAGACTCCATTTGATTGTTGGATTTCTTTCATTTTTAGAATAGCCGTGTTTCTATTCCTAAACCTGAGCATTATTTTCTGCACGTATGTGCAATACTGGAGTCTATCCTGCTAGAAAAGCACTTTTTTCCTTTTTCAATATAATTTGCTTACGCGAGATTCACATTGACTTATTATAGGGTGTCTTCTCTTTTTAACCGTGTATTTCTCACACGAAACTATTACTTAAGAGAAACCAACAAATAACTCCCAAAATATTAAAAATGTTATGTGCAATGTAAAAAGGCAGTGCGCGTACTTCCATTCATAAATGATTACTAGGCAAAGTTTTGGAACAAAGACATAACACGTTTTTAGATCATTAGGTTTTCAATTATTTTGTTATCTAAAATTGTGGATGACAACTCTATGTTCTCCAAGACAGGAAATGGCAGGCATTTTATATAACCAAAAATCGAACAATTACACACATCTCTGGGTGGATTCAGCAAAGAATAAATAAATTAAAGAATCAGTGAAGAAATTATGTAAATCTATTTTAAAAAGCTACAGAAACAAAATAATGTTTATTTTTTTAATCATTTTTTATGGACTGAACTTCAGTTGAACTCGATTCCAACAACTACAGTGTTCTGGGCTTTGCTTGTGAGACACATTTTCATAAACTATTACGCATTCAAAACGTTATTATTATATTTTTTTTTATGATCCATCCTTTGTTTGTAAAGCAATCAGAATCTATGCAGGATTATCATCAAGCTGAGATAACTATTATGATTTTTTTTTTTTATCGGGCACAAAAATAATGTAAACTCAAAATGTAATGAAGAATAGCAAGATAAGGCTACAACATCACCTCCCCCGGTGTTCAGGCATTACATTCTGTATAACATTCCCAAGGATAAAGAACATTCTCTCGTGGCAAGTCGGCTGTTTTACAGATATGAAAACCTGTTTCATTAAAGAAAAATGTTATCAGGTTTAGTAAGGTTGAATTTATATCTGGGATCTTAGAATTGTATCTTGGTGTCTGGTCATCCAAGAAAAAATGGTTTACAAGACACAAGGACAATTATATATCAAGGTTTGTTGCTATATATCCATTACTGTGCTACTGTACATAGAAACTGGGGCTCCATTCCACATACATAATATCTTGCAGGATGCTAAAAGGAACAGAAGGGAGAAAAACAAAGACAGGTGGATAAACAAATCTCACTCTGACTCCATAACCATTCAAAACAATTCAAGTTTTCGTGACTTCGAGTACTGAATGCAGCAGTTTTACCTCCTTCGATATGTAACACAAGAACGTACTCAGCTGGCACAAAATAAATCGTATGGTTATTTGATATTAAGTAACTAATGTGCAACATACAAAAAAAAGTTTTGCTTTGACAACCTGCATCATTCTCTGTTAGCAATCACGTCAAATATAAGGCGCTTGTCAATCATGGCTCTCACGTTAGATGTAAACTGGTAGCCAGAAAGTTTTATTCTACTGTACCTTAGATCTCGAAAAATTGACAAGATACATTGTACTATAAATACCTATCACTTAATGCCTCCTGACTCCTCTTACTGTCAATCTGCGGATCACAAATTGATGCACGCGGTGACAATTATTTTCATGTAGTGTGGCTGAGAGGTGCAAGGGGCAAAGCATATTGGCCTGGAGCATGGGTAGCCAACTCTTGTCTTCAAAGGCCACCAACAGGTCAGATTTCAGGATATTCCTGCTTTAACACAAGTCATGGAAACCCATGACTAGCTGACCACTTGTGCTACTTAAGGGTTAATATCTAGTTACATTTGTTATATGTAATATTCTACCACCCATTCCATGTCAGTTTAGCTTATATTGCCTATGTATGTAATGGACAGCATAATGACCATTATATATGTAGCCCTCTTTCCTGCTGACCTAGAGCGACTACTAGTGCTGCATGTACCTGTTGGCTCAGCGAGATCTGAGCCTCCGCTAACTGGGAGCCTGGGGTAATATTAAAGTCTTGGCAGCGCCTCCACTTACCCAGGATCCCCAAAAAGTGAGATTCCCCTAAGTAAGAATAACGATAACACACTTCAACATTGGAACCTTTTACTGCTACGTGATGGCAGGACCTTATCTTATATCCATAAGGGATAACACAGTTATAACCCAGCATAGAATTGAATAACATGCAATTATAACACCTGTGGCTCGGCCACTCTCCTAAAGAGTAATGTCACTTTCCCTTCACCGCGTGCACCCCACACCGTGTCCAATATATATGTGCGCAGTCCCTTGGTCACTCAACCCAGTCCCCGATGTGTCCTTCCCCAAGGCGGGATCAGCGCCTGATGGTACCGGTGTTGGGGCACTTATTAAATACCTTCCGGCTACTTTTGCAGCCGGTAACTGACTTTGAAAAGGATCCGCCAATCCAGCGCAGTCTCTCCCGAGTTGGTCATGTCCAGCAGCTTGAGCCCACACCACTGGTCACATACACTGCAGCTCTGCTACACTGTGTCCCTATCTGTTGCTACAGTAAAGGAATAGGTGCCTCTCTCTATATAGGACGTCCCTGCAGCACCACAAGTTTATGGTGACTCAGGGTATACACTTGGGCCTGATGGGAAAATCTAGCCTACGCATGTGGGTCACTGACCCCCTGCGCACACACACTACCTCTCCCCTTGCTCCTGGTGCCCTCTGACTAGCGTGGTCTTTCCCCCTCGCTTCCCTTTCCTGCCTGCCAGCAATTCCTGCACACCTATTGGTTCCCTGGTATCAGGTGGCTCTGCTGAGGCTCCTGGGAATTGTAGTGTACTGCGGGGCCTCCTGGCGATTGGCCAGCCATTCGCACGCTTTGTACTGCGCATGCACGACTCTCTCCGCTTCTGACAATCGCACCTGACTATTGCGCAACAACATAGCGGCGCCCTGTGCTACTGGGCCGCCCCGGAACCTCCGAACACTCCCTCAATAGGCACCCTGCAGCGGAGGTATAGAAGCAAACCAGGGCACCCCTACACATACATAAGCAAAATATACATAACACCAGCCTGGAGTGGGTGATAAAAACCATGTGGTATTTTGGGGCGTTAACCCGGCTCTGATAAATATCGTGACTTGTTGACTAGTATCAAAATGACCAAATTTGCAGTATATAGTAATATTGGTGGTCTTAATATATTTTGTGACTGCGGTTAAAAAACCCCCAGTATTTTAGCAGTATGACTTTCAAGACTATAAAAATACTGCATTTTTGCCTGAAAGGCGTTGATAAGTCCAGGCCGTTGTGTCAGTTTAACAAAACAAACAAAGGAGCGCAAAGAGCTGCAGTATGTGATTACTAGTCATTGTGATTGCCTGCATGTACTAATTTATTACAGTGTTACAATACACACTGTTTGCCTCTTTCTCTTCTTTTTGCTTGTGCTCAAGGGCTCTCTTACATTGAGGAGGTCCCACTATCCTATTGGAGGAGCACAGAGGATGGTACCGGATTACTTTTATTGCCTACTAGTAATCACGTTGGGTCTCTTTGTGCTCCTTTGTTTGTTTTGTGGTACTACATTATACAGGCTAGGAACCGGATCTTGGTAAGCAGTAATCCCCTCTTTGGAACTTTATGTATAGCTCTCTGTCACTATTGTATTTGTGTTGTTATTTGCACTTTCTGTGTTTATTCTCACCATTGTGTCAGTTTACCTTAATACATCGCCCTCCAAGACAAACCTGTACTGGCATAGTAAGTTTGCTAAATGCAATACTTAGTAACACAATTACATTCTAACTGCTGTATGTTTTGAAATACATAATTTTCTTAATTGCCCAATGAAAATGCGGTTTGTAATTTAAACACAACTCTATTTCCTCAGCTATTCAGTATGATCTTAAACTTCTAACCTAATTTCAGGTTGGATTATACACAACCACTAATATTTGTTATGAGTCTGACTAGGTCATCAAATTGTGTCATGTTTGGCAAGTTAGCTTTGATAGCGGTCCACTTAAGGTACAGTATGTTACATCAATTGTGGATATTACCAGAGACCATCTTGCTAATTAATAGGGGCTCTGGAGAAAAACACTTTGGGATGTAATTAGAATATGCAAGAGAGAAAAGCTGTGCTTGAAAATTATGAATAAAGCATATTACATAATTTCTTGCAGTGCCTAATTTTCAGCAAGCAGAAATAAAAACCTGAGGTACTGATGCAGCGGCCGTTATTCGAAAACATCACGGCGCCGATTTTGAGTTCTCTGCTGTTCCCCACGCAGCATGAACGCGGCCAATCACCCCAGGCACCCGCGCTTATCGCGGATGTTTTGTTTGAATTTCATAGATTCTGTTTCTTCGTTTGCAATAAAATGGATGAATTGCAATGTGTACAGTACTGTGCTACTGTGTCAATTTCATGTTTTTAATAACCAGAACACTAAAATTCGTTTTTCTGCACTCGCCGCGCTCGCATCTTAGTGCGGGAGGCTGGAATTCATCCCGTGGTTTCAAATCGGGATTCCGATGTACATGACGCGTGAAGTGTTCGAATAACGGCCGCTGCATCAGTATCACTCTTGGTTGAAAGCGAATATGAACAATGTAGGGATATACACATTATATTAAGTTTAGGTCAGGAAAAATGACTTTCAAAACGTACATATTAAGTGCTGTTGAAAACCCAAGCAATGGTTAGGATGTAGTGGGACATGTACCAACAATGGCAGAGTTAAGCAACAACATAAGGCTAAAATGTGCTGCAATCACAGTGAGTGGTATAAGTGTTGTCTGTAAACTTAAAGCAGCTATCTTCTTTGACTGTGTGTAAGACGGGTACGTTTTTTTAGGATAGTGACAGAGTAGGTAGTACAGCTGTTCCAATTTACTTCTTTATTCTAATGCTGGGGTGGCCAACTCCAGTCCTCTAGGGCCACCAACAGGTCAGGTTTTTTTTTTCTTTCAACACAGGTTTTTATTAAGCACTTGATACATGCATACAATAATCTTTCAACCCATTGTCTGGGAAATCAATATCCACAGCACTTGATTTTTGGTAACATCACTAAGAACTGTACAAACTGGGGAGACGTACAGACATACCGACTTACAACACGAGAGGGGGGGGGGAAGAGGGGGGGTTGCAGTCTGGAGAATCGCTTTCGAGGAGTCGATATCACTGGTCCTACTTATGGGGGATCTGCGCGGGTGTGTATTTGCTTCCTTAGCCTATGCTGTGGCCCATTTGTAGTCGGCCCTACCGGTCTTGTGCTACTTATTGTCAGTTCTGATCCATCCAAGGAGAATGCATTTCTCATTATCAAAGCAGTATAGTAGTGGCATCTATCCCTGGGATATCTGTTTGGGCAAGCCAGGGCGCCCACACTTTGAGGAAGTTTGTGCCGGTGTCATTTACCATGCTCGTCAGCTGTTCCATCCGGCAAACATACACTACCGACACACTTTATTGAAGTGTGGTCGGTACCGCAAGCCGGGAAATCTCCCGGCTTGCTAGTGGCCGCCCCTCGGCGTGCCGCGCGTCATAGACGCGCGGTCACGCGTCATCGGGAGCGTGCGCCCCCTGCACGCGTGTCCAGGGGCTCCCCGAGGGAGCCCTGGTGTCCCGCGATCGCGGGACAGCGGCAGGGGGTTCCGGGGGACCCGGCGGACCCGGCAGCGGTAGGGAGAGCGCCCCGATCGGAGGGCGCTCTTCCGCTGCTTCGGCGTGCGCCCGTCACACTCGGGCGCGCGCCAGGCTACTGCTGCGGCACAGAACGTGCAAATGCTCTAATAAACTGTGCCGCAGCAGTACCAGATTCGGGTCCGAATTTTTGGGATGTTGGGTACTTCTGGTTGCTTCCATAGTGCTGCGATCTCGCACCTCAGGGCCATGGCAAAATGTGCAATCAATTTATGGTCAGATCTGTTTAGGCCCCTGGTGCGCCGTCCCAACAGGAGCAGCCAGGGGTCCAAAGGGACCTCGCGGCCAAGCAAAGTCTGCAGCCAGCTTCTGATGTCATCCCAGATCGGGGCCACCTTGGTGCAACCCCACAGCATATGTAGCAAGTCTGCCTGTTCCCCACATTGTTTTGGGCACAATGGGGGGTAGTCCTTGACAAACTTAGCCAATCTTTTCGGGGTAAGATACCACCTCATGAGGACCTTATATGCATTCTCCTTCAATGTGGTGCAGATAGAGCTCTTTGCCGCTGCCAGAACTATAGTGTCCCAGTCCTCGTACGTCTCCCCTAAGTCTTCCTCCCATCTAGTCCTGTAATTCAATTTGATGTCACTGTCTTTAGCAGGACATACCACCTCTCCGTAAATTCCAGATATAAGTCCCTTTGTACCTGTCCCTCTGGTACATAGCTGCTCAAAATTAGAACGCCTGGGTATCTAAATAATTCGGAGTTTGATATACCTTTTTCGGATTTGAGTTGGTCAAAAGATTTGATTGATAGGAGCGAAATCAGGGTTCCCCAAAAACGGTGTCAACAAGGAGTGCTGCCCTGTAAGAGCATATTTATATCTGCTGCTCTCCCACACCGCCAACGAGCTACCCAGCGCGGAAAGCGGTTCGCTTATGTTCTTGAACACTTTTTTCGGGAGCCAAATTATGTCCTGCAGCTTTACTGGAGCGCAGCAGGCCTTTTCCAGTTCTACCCATCGCCTTAGGCTAGGATGGGTATGCCAAAGGGTAATTTGGGACAATTGGGCCGCTCTGAAGTATGAGAACAAGCAGGGTACCCCCAGCCCCCCTCTAGTCGTGGGTCGGACTAAAGTACTTAATTTTATACGTGCAGTTTTATTACCCCAGATGAATTTCATCATAGAGGACTGCAGACGGAGGATGTCGTTTCTTACCAACTGTACGGGTAAATTTTGAAATAAGTACAAAATTCTAGGGAGAAAATTCATTTTGACACTCTGGATTCTACCTATCCAGGATATGCCGCTCCCTGACCACCTTTTGAGATCCTCCTTCAGGGTCCTGATTAATCTGGGGTAATTTGCCGTGTACAAGTCTCTATAATTCCTTGTGAGATTGACCCCTAGGTATTTAATCTGGGAGGTTTGCCATTTGAAGTTGAAATTTATCTCTAGTAGTTTTGCTGTGGGCTTAGGCAAATTTAGATTTAGGGCTTCAGATTTTGTTTGGTTAATTTTGAACCCGGATAATTTATTGAATACCCCTAGCAGGCAGAAGACATTTGGCAGAGAGGTAAGGGGCCGAGACAGTGTTAAAATAACATCGTCTGCATACAGGGCCACTTTATGTGACTGTTCTCTTATCTGGATTCCTGCTATGTTGGGACTAAGTCGGATATGAGCAGCTAAGGGCTCGATGCAAAGTGCAAAGAGGAGCGGGGACAGGGGGCACCCCTGCCTGGTGCCACTCTTTATCGGGAATTCCTCTGACGGGAAGCCCTGATGCTTGACTCTCGCCGTCGGACCCCGATACAGAGCCATAATGGCACCCATCATTCTCTCTCCAAAGCCCATCTGCTCAAGCGTCGCTTTCATGTAGGGCCAATCTACTCTATCAAAAGCTTTTTCGGCATCTAGACTCAATACCAGAGACGGGATATTTTTCCTCTGTGCCAAATCAATTAGATCTATGATCCGTCTGGTATTGTCTGACGCCTGTCTACCACATATGAACCCTACTTGATCAGGGTGGACCAGCCTCGGCATAACCCGATTAAGATGGTTAGCCAGTAATTTAGAAAATATCTTAGTGTCCGAATTAATGAGGGAAATGGGTCTGTAGCTTTTACAATCCGCTGGGTCCTTCCCTTGTTTGTGGATAACTGATATGGACGCTTGTAGCATTGAGCCCGGGATAGGGGCACCCTTTAGAAATGCATTATATAGTTTTAGTAGTTGGAGGGCCAGAATTTTCCTAAATTTTTTATAATAGAGGTTGGAGAAGCCGTCTGGGCCAGGGGCTTTGGATGCTTTTAGTGACTTTAATACCTCCGTCAGCTCCTCCATTGAGAAGTCTTCCTGTAGCGCCTCCCCTTCTTCTCTGCTTAGGCTAGGTAGTTTAGCCTCTTCCAGAAATGTCTTTAGGTGTTTGCTAGTGTTTGGGCCCTGAGTGACTTTCGCCCCATCGTATAGTTTTTCATAATACTTTTTGAATTCAGCTACTATGAGTTTTGGGTCTGATGTAAGATCACCCCTTTCGTTTCTAATCGCCTGAATGTGAAAATTTTGGGCTCTAGGATTGAGTTTTCTGGCAAGGGGGGTATCCGGCTTATTCGCCTTCTCATAAAATTTCCGCTTAGTCCAAGATAGCTCCCTCTCAGCCCGGGAGGCCAGCAGCAAATTTAGCTTGGTTTTAGTATCTAGCAGTGTCTTTAACGATGCCGCTTGTTTCTTATCTTTATGTAAGGAGGACAGGATGGATAATTCAGTTTGTAATTGCTCAATTTTCTGTTCCTTCACCCTTTTGCGCCTGCTTGCTAGCCCAATGAGTACTCCTCTCAGAGTTGCCTTATGGGCCTCCCAAAGGGTAGATTGTGAAGTGACACTGCCGGCGTTCTCCTTGAAGTAATCCCTGATGCTATTTCCCACGCTCTGTTCAATCTCGGGGATTTTAAGCAAGAGTTCGTTAAGTTTCCAGTTCGCTCGTGGTCTGTCCAGTCTATAGTCAAAGCACCGCAGCTCAATAGGTGCATGATCTGACCATGAAATATCATGGATACCCGTATGGGCGATCTGAGAAACCATTCTGTTAGACACAAAGAGGTAGTCTATCCTGCTGTACCTGTCGTGTGGGTGGGAGTAAAAAGTGAGCCCCCTTTCGCCCTGATGCTGTTCTCGCCAGATATCTGAGAGGCTATTCACCCGTAGCCCCTGGAGCCACGCGAAGCATGCCCTCGGTCTCTTATGCCCTCCTGGCGTACATCTATCTAGGGTCGGGTTCAAAATTTGGTTGAAGTCCCCGCCCACCACCACCGCTCCCCGTGACAGGCTTTTAAGAATACCGAATTTTTTTGTCATGAAGGCCTCTTCTTGTTCGCTTGGCACGTACACCGTCGCCAGGGTAATAGCCTGCCCCTGTATATCCCCCACCACAATCAGGAATCTGCCATTCTTATCTCTCCTAGTGTGGGTGACAGTCAGGGGCAGGCGATTGTGAACGAGGATCGCCACCCCTCTTCGCTTCTTATTAGCCGAGGCCGCGTACCACTGTCTATATCGGCCGTCAATGTATTTTGGAGAGCTATTCTTTGAGAAGTGTGTCTCCTGGAGCATGAGGATGTCAGGGTCCGATCTACGATAGTCCGTCATTGCTAGTTTTCTTTTTTGCGGGCTGTTAAACCCCTTAACATTGTGGGAAATGATTATTATGTTCCTACCCATTTGTCACACCTGCGGACGCCTCTGAATAGTGGACCCTTCGGCTTCGTGTGTCTGTCCTGTTTAAGGGACTTGGTGTCTGCGACGTCTTCTTTGTTCTGAGGTACCTGGACTGCCGAGGGAAACAAATATAGGAGAACACATAAGGGAAACACAACAAATAAAGCAACGCTGGTGGATGTGCGGGAGTGAACTCCCGTCATCCCCCGTTCTGCCCCTCTCGGGCGTTCAGCCTGGGCATCCTCTAGGGCGTACTTCTGCCCTTCCTGCTCGCCCATCTCGGCTGTCCCGGAGAGGACTTTCATGAGCCAACTGGGACTAAGCTCCCAGTCACCCATGCGGAGTCCCATGGTGATGGCAGGCGTGGATCCCCACCCCCCTCCACCTCTTAACGTAATCTACCTAGCAAAACAGAACTGAAACTCTATCTTATTAAACAACTTTTCTCTTCCTCCGTAAACTAGTGTCCCTCCCCCTTCTTCCGCCTATGAACCTTCCCACTGTTGTGTACCTGTCTCCCTTATTCCCCATGCCTGGTACAATCCTCACCTAGATGTGCCCTTAGACACGGCTCCCCCACTTCACAGCTAACTGGGCTTTATCCCCCTCCTCCACTCTTTGTGACTAGCTGCTCTCCCCTCTGTGCGCAGATTCTGCCTCCCTGACCCCTTCCTATGGGTGCTCTCCCTTCCGCCTGCTGTGCTTGAGCACTTGCACAAATCCCCGGCGTTCAGTGCCTCTAGGGCACTGCCCTCCGGTCCGTCTGCCTTCTCTGTCCCCCGGAAGTGATGTCCTGTCGGCTCCTCGCCATGGACATCCGCCGTCAGCTCCGCCGCCACCTGCAAGATGGCCGCCGGCGAACCATCGGTGACGCACTTCCGGTTCTCGGTAATTTGGTGCCGGATGCTCCTGGGCTCGGCGCTTTCCCCCTCCGCTCTCCTGCCGTCACCTCTGCTGCATCCGCGTTCTTCCCTCATGGCATCCTACGCAGCCATGTTGCTCCTTCTGCGTTCCAGCGCCATCTTTTCCTGGAAGGGTCGATCTGTTTGGAGCCTCATCTGACGGTAAGTCCTGATTATTTCAGCTGCCCGGCTGCCCGTGTGGTCTCAGGCCGCTCCCTTGACCTTCCGACAGTGTGGGGTTGCTGCTCCTTGGTGTGTGTGGGAGAACTTTGCGTGGTACATTCTGGCCTCTCAGGGAGCAGGGTCGTGAGCCATCTAGTGACAAAGCCCTCCACATCCTCTACCTCCTCCGGGATGCCGCGGATCCGAATGTTATTTCGTCGATCCCGGTTTTCTGCGTCCTCTTGGCGATCTGCCAGTTCATTGATTTGATTTGAATCTTGGCTCTCTTTCTTTCTCTCCTCAGACTTCCCTGTTCTTCTCCTTGGGTTCTTCAACTGCCACATTGATGAACCCTCTCTCCCTTGGGCTTCCCGCTTTCTCTCTCTAACCTCTTCTTTTGGCCTTCAACAGTGGACTGAAGCCAGCACCCACAAGGATGGTCACTACCTCGACCTGGTTTTCACTAAAAACTTCTCTCTCTCCGATTTCTCCATTTCCCCTTTTCCTCTCTCTGACCATCACCTCATCTCATTTTCTCTCTCTCGCTTCTCTCCATCTCCACCTCGCCCTCGTTTTTGCAGAAACCTGCGCTCTATTAACCTACCAGCTCTTGATTCCACTTTACGCTCCTCCCTCTCTTCTCTCAGTTCTGCTTCAGACCCTGACAACCTGGTCAGGAACTACAACTATGCCTTATCTTCCTCTCTTGATCTTCATGCCCCGCTTTCTCTCTGCCGTCCTCGTCCTTCTATCCCCAAACCCTGGCTAAACTCCCACACACGCATGCTGCGTTCCTCCACTCGTTCCTCTGAACGCCTCTGGAGGAAATCTCATACGCTTGCAGACTTCATTCACTACAAATGTATGCTGTCCTGTTTCAACTCTGCCCTCTCTTAGGCTAAACAAACCTACTTTTCATCACTAATCAACACACACAAGTCTAACCCACGCCGACTCTTTTCTGTCTTTGACTCTACTCAGACCACCCTCGGCTGCCACATCTTCTTCCTCCATCTCACCTCAGGACTTTGATGACTTTTTTAAGGAAAAGGTGGAATCCATACGTCAGAACATCCCATCTGTGGCCTCCTCCCATCCCATACTGCTTCCCAACTCTCCTCCTGCCTTTCTTGACTCTTTTTCCGCTATCTCGGAGGAGGATGTGTCACTGCTGATCTCCTCTTCTCCCTCTACCACTTGCCATCTTGATCCCATTCCCTCCCATCTCCTAAAACCTCTTGCTCCTTCTATAATCCCTATGCTCACACAGATCTTTAACTCTTCCCTCTACTCGTGTACCTTTCCATCCTCCTTCAAGCATGCAACCGTTATACCACTAATCAAAAAAAGCAAGCTTGACTCTACCTGTCCTTCTAATTATCAACCTGTCTCCCCCCTGCCTTTTTCCTCCAAACTCCTTGAACGTCTTGTATTCTCTAGATTGCTACACTTTCTCAACACCTATTCTCTCCTAGACCCTCTACAATCTGGCTTACGCACTGCTCACTCTACCGAAACAGCCCTCACTAAAATAACTGATGACCTCCATGCTGCCAAAGACAGAGGTCATTACACTCTGCTCATATTACTCGAACTCTCTGCAGCATTCAACACCATGGACCACCCTCTTCTCCTTCACATTCTCCATACTCTTGGTATTCGGAATAAAGCTCTATCCTGGATCTCCTCTTACCTCTCCCATCGTACTTTGTGTCTCTTTTGCCAACACCTCCTCCTCCTCTATTGATCTCTCTGTGGGGGTACCCCAGGGCTCTGTCCTGGGACCCCTTCTCTTTTCTCTTTACACACTCTCTCTAGGTGACCTAATCACATCTTTTGGGTTTAAATATCACCTCTATGCTGACGACACACAAATTTACCTTTCAACCCCTGACCTTACACCTGCTATACAGGCCAAAGTTTCTGAATGTCTCTCTGGAATATCATCCTGGATGGCCATCCGCCGACTGAAACTTAACATGGCAAAAACAGAGCTCCTTTTACTTCCTCCCAAACCTGGCCCTACTACCTCCTTCCACATTACTATTGGAAATATGATCATTCACCCAGTAGCCCAAGCACGCTGCCTAGGGGTTACACTTGATTCCTCTCTCTCATTCTCCTCTCATATTCAAAACATTTCTAAAACCTGTCACTTTTTCCTCCACAATATCACAAAGATACGCCCTTTCCTCTGTTACTCGACTGCTAAAACTCTGACTCAGGCCCTCATTCTCTCACGTCTCGATTACTGCAACCTCCTGCTGTCCGGCCTTCCTGCCTCTCACCTGTCTCCCCTACAATCTATCCTAAACGCTGCTGCCAGAATCACTCTACTCTTTCCTAGATCTGTCTCCGCATCTCCCCTCCTGAAATCCCTCTCCAGCTTCCGTATCTCACACTCAATTCTCCTGCTCACTTTTAAAGCTTTACATTCTTCTGCCCCTCCTTACATCTCAGCCCTAATTTCTCGCTATGCACCATCCCGACTCTTGCGTGCTTCTCAAGGATGTCTTCTTTCTACCCCCTTTGTATCTAAAGCTCTCTCCCGCCTTAAACCTTTCTCATTTTCTGCCCCGCACCTCTGGAATGCCCTTCCCCTCAATACCTGACTAGCACCCTCTCTATCCACCTTTAAGACCCACCTTAAGACACATCTGCTTAAAGAAGCATATGAATAGCACTGGATAATCTTGGACACATGATACATAAAGCTTGGCCCCCTGCAGGCGCACTTACTAGAATTCCCTCCTACTGTCTCTGTACGTTCTCCCTACCTACCAATTAGATTGTAAGCTCCTCGGAGCAGGGACTCCTCTTCCTTAATGTTACTTTTATGTCTGAAGCACTTATTCCCATGACCTGATTTATATTATTTGTTATTTATATGATATGTATTACTACTGTGAAGCGCTATGTACATTTATGGCACTATATAAATATAAATAAAGACATACAATAAACTAAAGCAAATTTCCTTGATGCACTGAGTCCTGTCAAAATGTCTTTCTTCACATCAATTTCACAGCACAAACATGCTTAATACAAAACCCTCCATGGAATTATTAATACATCAGTAATAAATATACACATTTGCTCTGGGATCTATTTATTTGCACATTTAAACATTAACAGCTAGACCTACAGTATGTAAATGAAGGAGAAAGCAATATACTTTGACAGTGGAAGAGACATGTGCTTCCAAAATTATATTGGAAAGAACATTAAAAAGCTCAAAATTCAGAAGCAGTATTTCTAAGCAGGATAAAGGATTTTGTGACTTAGCCAAATAGAATACACTGCTATAAATCTGAGATTATGGTATCATACAGGGCCAGAACATTAAGTAATCCTGCAGGTCAATAACCAGACGGATTCAACAGTCTTTTATTTATACAAATATGTATTTCCTCCTCAAGAAAGGCGCTTGAGCATAGGATCAGCATGCTCAAGTAGTAACAAATTCAGCCAAAGGTCTTGTAAGCGCCAAGCATCTTTAAAAAAAAATAATAATCTATAGATACAGTGTGTATCTACATCAGTCTATCTATATGAAAAACATCTTAAATCAACAATCCTTTGATTCATCCATATCCAAATGATCTAAAAATGACTTTTTTTTTCCATACATTTAAATATGTAAAGGGGTAACTGAATGTCATTGATAACAATCTACTGTGATTGTTAGTTAAAAGTGCAATTCTATTTACTGGATTTGATCCTTACATCAATTGCTAGCAATGCCACCTTTAGCCTTTTCAACAGAGAAAAAAACAAGCTATGCGTCTGAGAGTCATGATTAGCTTTCTTTTCTAATTTATGGTATTTAGCACCGAATGTGAACAGGAGGAGCCACTACGGGTTTTGACAATTATTATTACTGTAGTAAGACAACGCAGAATTTCTAATAAATATTCAGGAAAAGCAAGGACACACACTGATATGATTTAACTAATTTCTAACCTCCCTGCAATCTGGTTGAACCTGACAGTGACTTCTTATACATTTTAAGCATGGCATTTTCTAAATGCTAATTACTGTGCACTACTTGAAAAGAATTCCAAACAAAGCATTATGCCGAGAGAGAGATTATGCTCAGTGCAAACATTTTTCCATTCAAAATGTCACACTGAAAGTAAAACCTGTTCCTTTTTTCTAACAAACATACAGTATTTAGAAACATGTGTGTTATTAATTGAAACCATCATTGGTGGTTATTAACTCTGCAGGGTAAAGGGCTGACTTGTTTTTTTTTCTCTCTTCCATTTCTGAAACAAACAAGCAAAGCGTTTATTATGGAAAAATCGAAAGCTTCTCCGTAGCTTGAAAATGAGAATGAGTTGCTCAAGGCTCTCTCTTAGCTAATGAAAGTTAAGTATATACATAAACATGGGGTTATTAATTGAACACCAATAATAGAACTTTCGTCCCATTAAGTAGCTTCCTTGTTTATTGCAACAGTATCTAATAATATGGTTGTCATCCTGTTGAGCACCCAAATTACTATTTGACACTATATAATGCACATTTCTTACCACCTTAGGCATGTTAATATGTTTAATGTAGCAGCAGAGCAAGACATACACTGTACTGTGGTTTTTCAGTATATTCAGTGGTCAACCCATTTTTTTGCCTCATATTAAAGAAAGTTGAGATTTTATTTAGACTAATTTTTTAGTGATTTCCAGAATTTCTCACAGTGACAATCATTTAGGGGCTGGTGTACTAAGATCATACTGTATTAAAAAAAAAAAGTGTGGTTCAACATGTTAGTGCTAAAAGTAGTACAATCCTGCATAAAATAAGCGTTGTATGTATGAAGGCTTCTTTGTGAAAAGAAATATATAATGAAACATCTGTTCTGTTTTAAATACATTTTTGGTTGATAACTAAATTATGCGCTAAAATGATTAACAAACCTTTTTAGGGTTTACATCAAGTTGAACTTGCCGCAGCCCATTCCTATACACACAAACACAATTAGATTATTTTGTGCTAAAATAAAACCTGTTTGCGATGCATAGTGCATGTAGTAAGCTTCAATTTATTAAGCTATTTGCTCCAACTATAGCCCAATTAGGTCACCTTGACACTTAGGAGGTACCAGAAGGAGGTGTTTGAGAGGACTTACATAGTGCACAGATCATAATGAGATGTTTCAAATTGTGCACCTACTGTATGTACAGTATATCACTTATTCTCCCTTCAATCTGAGTAAAGAAATCTGCCAAGTTGAACGTCACAGAACTTTCTGGCTTCAGTTTTAACAATCTGCACCCGGTGTAATAACCGGTTGGTTAAATTTGACGTGGTGCAATGTAATGCATCAAAACACTTTTTTTGCACCATCATTTTTTGTAGCATTGATAAGGGTTTTGTTTAATCTTTTCCGGTTTTGGAGGCACACTGGTGCCACTGGACCTTTGGCATTTCCATTTATGTAGCGATCACATGACCACTAACACCCCAGGTGACAGAAGCAGAGGTGGATGGGTATCCCAATGAGACCCTGGAAAACAAGCATATGCCCATGATATCCTTGTACGGCATAAGGGTCTCTAGTATGTCAGAGCCCATTATGTACCAGGTTTCCCCTACAGGCACTGTAAAGGTTACAAAAATGATCATACTGTAACAGGGACTTATCCCTGTTTAAATAAAGCAGCCTCAGAGCTCTGAGAATCCAGCAAAGATAGTTATTTGCAGCAACTCAATTAACAAGTCTCCACCTTGAGTAATGAGCTCTATAAAATGCCTCATTTGAGACACAGGAGAGAGATTCCTTAGCTCATATTTGGGCTGACATAAGGTGAAAGAGGACTGCAGAGATTTCCTTAGCCAACAACTGGGCTGACCTGAGGAAAATATGATGTCTTGATGCACACAGATGGACTTTATGCTGACAGCAAGACAAGGGGACAAGACCTCTATACTGTACCTGGACACAGAGAGTGCCATAGCACCCAAGGATGCTGGCCCAGGAGAACATAGGCCTTCCCTTACAGCAACAAAAAACAGAAACAGATAAGAGATGTTCTTGTTGGACTGTTGTATGTATGTATATATGTATGTGTATATATGTACAGTATGTATGTATGTATGTATGTATGTTAGAAAGGGCTGGGGTAAAGGTTTAGTTATTCTCCAAAGTGGAGTAGGCCTTTATTTTGTTTGTGTTTGTATGTTTTGCCTTCTTGAAGGACGAGGTGCAATAAAGCCGGGATATCATTTCACCTTAATCGGTCTCCATTAAATGTACCTCTGCACACATCTCTTACACATCATACCATGACAAAACTTGGTAATATATATTGCATGTGGTGAGTTCAGTGTCCGTTCACTTATGTAAGTCGGGGGAGTTTGAATGTTACTTAATTTTTTTTTGCTGAACTTCATCCATTTACAGTATTATTCTTTCAAACAATTGCAGTAAATAAAGATGTTGTTGTTTACTTCACGGATGAATAACTTATCACCAACTGCAGGGTTCATTGTGTTCACAGCTCAGAAAACTATGAGTGGGATGTTCAAGCTGCTTTTGAGCAGATTTCCGAAGAGTTTTCCTTATTAACCCCCACCAGTGCTGGTGAAACTTTCAACACCAAGCAAATGTCCGCTATTACTGAAAGGGATGAAAATAATATATTCCCCATAATGGAAATACAGACATAAGCTGCATTAAAAATGTGTCTTTAATTACTGAAATAAAAAAATACGTGGTTGGTCAATACAAAACCTTAGCAACATGATAATTAAGAATCCCCTAAAAAAGCTAATTAACAGCCGATGTATACATTGCTTGATTAGAATAGTTCATCTATTCAAGATGAACAGAAAAAACAAACAAAATAACACTGTTTCAACAAGTAAAAAATTACAAACATACAAACTAACATTTTTACTCCTATGAAGTTTATGTACTGCCAAACCAAGATCTACTATGGGTAGAAAAATATTCATTCATCAAGAAAAGCTTTTACAGTACCTGGTGAGATTTAATTTAAAATAGTTTCTGATCGTGAAGGTTTAAAAATAAATGAAGTTTTCTATGCTGATCTCAAGATGTATCAGTCCTGGGCTCCTGATCACTATTAAAATTACTGCCATTCAGAAAAGGGGGTTTGGGGGCCATAAACCCGGTTTCAATTAATAAAGTGCACAAAATCAACTTAAACAGCTTTATTATGACCAAGCAAATCAATAAGTTCTCATTTAACCCCTTCAGTGCCAGAGTGTCCTGCCACCTCTATGGCCACAGACCCTGCAGCATTGACTGTTCAGGTAACAGCTCTTCTGAGTGATCGTGTGATCTATTCAGGGTTCTGGCTGCTAGACTGGAAGGGGAGGTCCCCGTCCATCAGTGAAGCTTGCGAGCAGCCTTTAAAAAACAAGCAAAATGGCAAGGCTTAGAATGAACCACAATGGCCTCTAGGGTGGTACTTTTTATGCAGTTCGTCAATAGTGCACCGAATCAGTGGCATAACTATGCCGTTAGGGGCCCCCTGGCAACGTTGCGGCAGAGCGTTGCCATGATGATGCTACAACGTTAATGATGGGGGGCTGTTCTTAAAGAGGCCCCGCACTCTTCCCCACAGTAATTAAACTGATTGCCGAGTTAGAGTGCGGGACCTCTGTAACCATTGGGGCCCCCAGGATATGCCCGTGCGGTAGTTACGCCACTAAACTGAAGGGGTTATTGCAAAGTGATTCAGATGCTATTTTTTTAAATTTGTAGGAGGACCTGGCAGTGTGATCAGCTGCTTTGCCCAATTTTAAATGAGTCCTTTAGATGTGGATGTTGGTGACAGTACAGTCATTATTGCTTTGTTCTGTTATAAGGGCATTTTGCCATTTATTTTTGCAACTCTTATTTCTCCCAAATAATAGCTACATTTCTGACTCTGACTTGAAAAATATAGTCATGATATATTTCATGACACAACAAGTCCCTCCACTTGCTAAATGAGCAATCCCAGCACCTTTAAAAAAAACATGATTTTTTATCATGGAAGCAAGGGGTCTTCGAAGCTGAACCCCATTAATTTCAGCTCTGGGGACACCCTGCTTCTGGAGATATTTACCTCTGTATTAGGTGTTAGTAGCTGCTCTGTTTGGTTATTAGGGTTTAAACTGATTCCTCGCGCAATGCGCGCCCCCTCCTGCTGTTGCCCATGCGGTCAATGGTCGCAATCAATGCCTAACGCAGTGTGATCGGGCCGCGCGCGGACCCTCCGCGCGGTCTTCGGCAGCATGGACCACGCCTTATGGAGTACCACTGGTTAGTAAATATGGTCCAGAGTATCCATATTAAATTATACCAGAACAATCCTGATCAAAGCAATAAACAATTTCAATACCAGATAAGACAGTAATTTAATCGAGGTTATGCTTAGTTGGTACCTGGTCTGAAACACAAGCTCTTAATTCAAAGACCAGGGCCAAATTACTTAATTTCCTCCCTGCTGTAACTTCTAGAGTGATTTTTGCAACTGTTGTGTTTAAAGGTATTCAGTTATGAAGGAAGTGATGCACAAGCAATATAATATGTTGCACAAAGTACTACAGCACATTTTAACCATGAAATGTCACTCACATTTTAAACTAGTTCTATTCATTCATATTACATATTACATGTAACATGTGCATCCAACTATCATATCAATAATAAAAAGTAAAGCATACATTACCAGCAAAGGTAAGGAGACCACAGCACTCAGAAGGTATAAGCAGCTATAAACTGTATTAAAGAAACTTGCACATATATCCGTTTCAGTCCGCTGAACGGGACCATCCTCAGGGGGGTGCAACAGGTAAGTGACATCTGAAAGACTTATATACCCACCACCCAAGTGCTGAAAACACACCCACTAATTAAAAACAGCCAATCCACGCGAAGAAGCAGCTAATTATTATATGCAGCACAGATGTGAAACAGACAGAGTAATGCATTGCCATTGGAGTACTGTATGTGTGATCATGTGATCAACAATTGGAGTATGTATGATCATGTGATCAAGCCCAGGAGCAGCGTCCATGGTCTCCTTGACTGCAGGAATTCTCCTGCACACTGCACCAAAAAAAAAAAAAACACATCATAACAAGTATAAGTGGACAATGTTGACAGCGCGATCACTCCTACACAATATAGCAACTAGGCATCATGGTATAATCACAAAGCTTAACTACTAACTCAAATGTACCCCCAGGTAGCATTATAATCAGAATAAGTATACCATGATAATACAGCATGAAGACTCCTGCACAACATTGCAACTAGGCATCATGGTAACCATGGGGATATGCGCACGCTTGCGCCCCCTGGCAGCAAGATGTAATGCAAATATCCCTTGAAGTAGGAGAACAGTGTACACATTGTGATATATAACATATAGCTGGTATCAACCTGAACTGTACAACATGAGTAACCAAAAAAGGCTGAAATGCTGGCTTAAACCACTCAACAACCAGCACTTGCAACTGTGACATACAAACCATGGTAACCATTTAACACTAGTGTCAATAAGAATCTTGAAGAAAAACATACATCAAAGGTAAACAATTGTATCCATAAACATGACACGAGGCAGAGGCATACAAATTGTGGCCACGCATAACCCAAGTGAAGGCAAGTGATGTGAGACAGGGGAAGGGGGGGGGGGGTAAAACAACGGAAGACACTGAGCAATTGCAAAACATAATCATGAGACAGATATATGTCATAATAGGACAAAATTGATGCCATACTATTGTCCAGTCAGAGATAGAAATAAACATGACAATGGCTGAATTGTGAATGACCAGTTCCCCATGGTAAGAGGTATAACTTATTAGTGATAACCTATAGGAAACAACCAAGGTTCATATCTTCATTTAATCCTCTTGGGGATAATGTATCCAATTTATGTATCCATCTAGCTTCCAACTGCAGTAAAAGTTTGTGCCTATTTCCACCATGCGGTGGCACATGTGCCTGTGCGATGGGCATACAACGGAAGGTGGCCATGACATGTTTTTTGTGTCTAAAATGCCTTGCCACTGGTAATAATTTAAATTCATCTACAGTAGCTGAATCAGAGAGGGCTTTTATTATTGTTGATCGATGCACAGTAATCCTTTCCTTGAGCATCCTTGAGGTCTTTCCAACATAGATCAAGCCGCAAGGACACTTGATGATATTAACGACAAAATTAGAAAATAATAAAAAGTATTTACAAACCTATAATCAAGTAGACTTAAGAAAACACAACATTGAGAACAGTTTGTTTTCTGCAGCCATTTTAGAAGAATTAAATATGATTACAGATTTTTTGATAAGGTGCATCATAGTTTTAACAGCTACAGTATGCTGTAGAAAAAAAACAGTGGGAATGGCGGTCACTGCTCTCTGAGCTCAGGAATCAACCAAGCGCAGTAGAGATAAAAAATTATTTATTCATCCAAATAGAAAAAAAAGACATAGACAGAGTGTATAACTGTGATAAAGTCTCCTTACGGAGACGAAACGCATCAAAGACGAAACGGAGACGAAACGCATCAGAGTTATACACTCTGTCTATGTATTTTTTTCTATTTGGATGAATAAATACTTTTTTATCTCTACTGCGCTTGGTTGATTCCTGATCTCGGAGAGCAGTGACCGCCATTCCCACTGTTTTTTCTGCATTATCTATTGGCTGGAGCACGCAGTATCTGCGTTCTACCGGGGCGCTCTGGCACTAATCAGCAACAGGCGGACACGGACAGTCTATTGTGAGTACCGTCCAGCAGATCGTAAGGTGTGGGACACAGGGTGCGGTGAGGGAAGCTATTGAAGACTCCGTGAGTATCCTGTGGGACGTACTGTAGCGACGTTTTCAGGGATACTTTGGACTGTTATCAGCTTATTAGTACCCCATCCTGGGTGAGTCCATTATAAACACAACAAGGACATTTATAAGCCAATTCAGTTTATTTACCCCCACACGCTGATACAACCGAGGGAATCAAGAGGATGTTTACTATATGATACATTTACTGCATTATTGCTATTGATAGAGCACCAGTTTTTGAGGTTCACTCCTCGTTTTGTTCACTTACAGTATGCTGTAGCATGAAGTTACCAAAGCATTTTATATATAGGTACCGAAACCTAGTTAATCAAACTTTTGCAGAATAAATTATTTGAAAAGCTAACCACTCTCTTGGGAATTACTTTTTATGGGCAGAAAACGGTTATATAATTTTTAGAACTCTCTCAAGACTCACTTTATTCTTTAAGGACAGAAACACAAGACTTTGCCACTCTGGATTTCTAACTATTTAGACCAGTTTGAGATCATGACATTTTGTGTGTAAAATTCAATTTTATAGTTTATTTTGTTGTTGTTTTATTTCTGCGGTAAATCAATATGTTTTAATTAGGAGCTTCTCTCATCTCTTTACCAAACACTTTGAAACCTTCAGAGTACTTTTTTTCAAACTCCATTTAAAGAAAATGCAAAATGGATGCCCTGGGAAAACTTTGCAATTTTAACAGAAATTTTTTTATTTGTAGAAAGAACTAAAAAGCATCTAACGCCATTTTCTCTACTTTTATGATGTTTGTACCCTGGAGACACACTGCATGGATCTAAAAGAACATTTCTTACTTTGTGTAATAAAGAGGCATGATGGATAACATTCTTCTGAATTACAAAAAGCAGCAACAAAGACTGTACGTTATATCAGAAGAATTGATTACATGGGCTTTGAGATTTGTTTTTAAAAGATGGAAGTGCTAAAGGACAGATATAAGTGTAACTGGGTGTTCATCAACGGTCTCAACTGTATAAAAAGAAAATTATTGGGGGCACATGCGCGGCACGGACGGCAGAGTTTGCATTAAAGCTCTTCTGTTGTCACTATACGGTATTAAAACCCACGCCCATCAAAGTAAATCTCCCAAGAGCAGGAAAAAGCTCACCTCGTGTGTCTGATTCCGACCACCTCACAGAAGAGCTACTACCTTTGAGATCCGCTAATATAAACAAATCTCTTAATGAACATAACATCTCTATTTCAAACTGAATTAAAAGAAGCCATGAGGGAAATCACCAAGAAAACACATCCCTCGGGGAACGTACGGATGACGTACGTACAGAAACAAAAACTTACACACTGATGGAAGTTATCCCAAATTATCCCAAAGCTTAGAGGAAGCCAAGAAATGCTATCAGAGCTAAGGGAGAATCAAGAGGACCTTTGTAAAAGGTCCAGAAGAAATAATGTCAGTGGTTTTCTCTGAGATTGTGGACAATCTTGACTCTTACCTACACAGTCTTTTTCAATATTTGCTACCTACTGTCGCGGCCGAGTTTATTTGAGCATTTGCCCGGTCTCGGCCGCGACAGTAACCTGGCGCGCGCCGGGATGTCCCGGGCGCGCGCCGAAGCCTCGGAGGAGAGGCCCGCCGATCGGGGCTTCCCCCTCTCCTCACCGGGTCCGCCGGGTCCCCCGGAACGTCCCGCCGCCGTCCTCACATCCGCGCGACACCAGGGCTCCCTCTGGGAGCCCTGGGCACGCGTACAGGCGGCACAGGCACCCGATGACGCGTGACCGCGGGAGTGCGGCTCGCAAGCCGGGACATATCCCGGCTTGCGGAATGAGCCACACTCAAATAAAGTGTGCCGCCTGTGTAATATGGATCACAGCCTTTTTCAGCCAGACAGAGACCATTGGGCCTTAAGAATGAAACCAAAGGCCGACAAGAATCCACGAGACCTGATAATTAAATTTCACTATTACAAAATTAAATAGCATCTACAGTATGGAGAGCTGCAACGAGTAGCAAAGAAGAGAAATGGCAGAGGCAAATCAATGTACTGTAATCAAAAATTATTTATTGAGCAAAACTCTTTGATGAAGCAGCAGCTACAGTGGGAAATGTATCAGAGGAATTTTTACCTACACTTGTTTGCTTTGCGCTCAATAAATATTTTTTTATTACATCGATTTGCCTCCAGCCCTTGTAACAATCACTGCATTTTTCTTCTTTGCTACTCGTTGGACTACAAAAAGGCAGAAGCACGCCAGGAGGAACTTCCAGCAACTCGCAGGTGAACGACATCATCAGTACTAATATATCCAGCTACAGATTTTGAATTACCTTGTATACATTTCAGTATATACGCCGTGTGGTGTCAGATGAGAGCTGACCTGATCCTATGTGAGGGCATGGAGCAGAGGTTGGGGCTTATCCGAGAACCTGTCTTGCGGGTTCTCTGTTAAACCCCCCTCTTTCTCCTCCCTCGGCTTCAGGTGAAACCTGCAGTCTGACTAATTCCACATGTTTATGGGCACTATGCCTGTACCATGGAAACTAATTACAGACATCATAAACCCCTCATGAAAGAAAGTTGCACAAATATCAAGGGTTATGAACCGTCAATAATCTTTATAGATATCTACCATCTTCTAGAGGTTTTGGATGCAACAATCAGGGATTTACTTCCCCACAAACTTTGGACTTATAAAGAGCTGCAAGGCTGGACACGTCTCTAATGTTTGAAGAACACCCTCTCCAGATTTCCCCCAATGTATCTCCAATAACTTTGGTTCATAGGAGAGAACAAAAACTAGTAACAGAAAAACTGAGAAAGAAAAACATGAAATATAAGTTGGGCTTTCCGTTTCACCATGTGGTCTCACACAATGGACAGGACAGTTCTGCCAATTCTCTGCTGGGTGAGACAATACTGGAAAAGTTAGGCCTTCTGAAGTGCTTCCAATGTTGATCCCTACCAAATAAACAAACAGTGTACTAGACCCCTGCAGAAGTCCTGGCTCCACGTTCAAAGAACTGAGGGCAGTGACAATCAACCTACATGCAACGATTCAGCCTTCTCCCATGACTTGGCAAACCCGACTCCAAGGTCTCCTCACTCAGCTTGACTCTGTCAACCGGGCCAGGCATGAGTCATCATGGCTCTCTGGTCCTTACTAATGAGACTTTACTGGAACAGGCTCTCATCCTATCTGGACGCCCATTATCCTTCTAATCGGTTTGCTGAAGTTAAGGTTGTCTTTCGTTGTTGTTGGTTCTCTCTTTTACCCATGTTACCTCCCCGGTAGGCACTATTGTCCATAACAGGGGAGCACAAAATGTTGCTGCTGCGCCCCCATCTTCCCTGCCTGGATGCTGGCGCTCTCCCCCTCCTTACCTTAGACCTGCGTCAAATGATGCTGCGGGGTGATGTGACGTCATGACATCACATGACCCAGCGGCGTCATTTGGTGCTGAATTGCCATGGCGACGCATCACAGAGCGCCTGAACCTCGGTAAGTATAGCGTTGCAGAGGTTTTACGCGATCCCATGGCATTTCATGTAAATGCCTTGGGGAAGAGCGCGTAGCCTCTGCAACCGCCCGCCCCTGAAAAATCTCCCGCCCCCTGAAGGGCACGTCCCCTAGTTTGTGCACCCCTGGTCCATAAGATGCACTCACACTTTCAGCTATAACCTAGCCCAGGGGTACGCAAACTGGAATCAGCTCTCAAAGCAGACTGCCTAAAATGGCAATGTGTTAGGGATATACATTTTTTTTTACAAAAAATGTTATTGCCCCAAGGGTATATAATTCTGTATACTGTACCACTCATGTTGTTATGCTTCTTGTTAATTATATAGTGTTCCAGATTTAAAATTTTCATAGAAACAAAATGGTGAATCTTGCCGGCAATTCAAGCTTTAGAATGTATATGTATATCCTGAACAGACAAATCAGTGAAAATACTGCTGATCTTTAATAACTATTCTTTAGGTATTTTGACAGGACTGCAGTGAATCTAAGGTTTCCCCAGCACTGGTGCTAGCTGCCTCTCTGTCTCCCAGGCCCACCCTACATTATTTCTGGGTGTTCCATCTGGATAGCACTCAACTCCAGTGCTTTACCTTTTTTCAACATTTTCAGTTTCCCCTCAACAGATTTCCTACCATTCCCACCCTCCCTGGTACATATGTAAGCGGGGCTGAAAAAGTGGCACTGACTCTAAAAACAATGGCAACAAGTTTGAAGCAGGGGAGCCTGGTTTAAATCTTGGTGTCAGCTCCTTGTTACCTTGGGCAAGTCACTTGATCTCCCTGTGCCTCTTGCCCCCCAAAATTGATTGTAAGCTCTACAGGGCAGGGACAAAGTACACTGGCAATGCTACACAAAAAAAAAAAACTATTATTATTATCAGTCTGAGGCTGTTAGTCAAAATAAAACCAATACAACACTGCATATGATACTGTTTTCACTACTGATCTCAATTTGGAAACAATTATAGACAATTCTATCACTTTTAGTATGAAACAATGGCATGTTAGTCTCACACAATGTTAAGGGCTTTAATAGCCCCAAACAACGCAAGATAGCGTTCACGGATTTAAAAAAAAAAAAAAAAAAAAAGAGAGCCATTTTAGCTTACATTCTACACCCTCTTTTTTAGATGAGGTTCTATAATGTATACCTACAGTATCCTCCTCCACCAAGAAAAAGATATATGTAGCAATTTATTCTTGACAAAAATAAATCGGACAAAGAGGGTAGACATTTAATTCTAGCAGGTACCATCTATAATGCTGTTACCACAGCAAGCATATATGCCCCCAATGTTTACAGAAAACTAATCTTCAAGTCCTTCTTCAGTGATCTGGAAAAAATAAAAGAAAAAGGTACATTAATTGTTGGAGGTGACTATAACGTTGTTTTAAATAATGTTCTGG
This sequence comes from Ascaphus truei, assembly GCF_040206685.1. Taxonomy (NCBI): domain Eukaryota; kingdom Metazoa; phylum Chordata; class Amphibia; order Anura; family Ascaphidae; genus Ascaphus; species Ascaphus truei. The sequence continues at coordinate 78,057,696 of NC_134489.1, forward strand.
ACAGATCCAAGCAACAAGGTAGTTTATCTCCGGATTCTCCATGCTCCACAGCCCCGAAACCTTTAATCCATCTGATTCATCAACATGTTCTTCTGGACACATGGAGAGTTCGACATCCCTAACTTGGCAATACTTTCTATTTGAATCCTCACAAAACATACTACCACATTGACTACCTGCTGGTGGATGCCAACACACTTCCCTTAGTCCTTGCAGCAAAAATCCTATTACTTGATCAGACCATTCCCAAATTGAGCTAGACTTAAAGGGGTGGCCTACTGTACATTCCTACTCTCATTCTCATGGAAACTCAATAATTCCCCACTTAACTTATAGTACCTGTAGTAATAGAAACAATATCCAAAAGAACAAGAATCCTATTTTAAGATTAACATGTCCTCTGAAATATCTCAATCCACCCTATAAATGGCCCAATAAGGCAGTTATTAGGGACGTTTTGATCAAACTTGACTCTCTTCGGAAAAAATTGTGACACGATAAAATTACAAACCTTGCCCCTAAGCTGGCTTACATTCCGTACCAAAACAAGCAAAATCATTCTCCAGATCTGACTGCTGATATCAAAAGCACAAGGCATGAGTTAAATCTCTGCCTTACTAACCAAGCTGAAAAAGCCCTCTGCTTGACGGGTCAATTATTCTATGAGAAGAGAAACAAACCAAATACTCTTCATGCACAAAAACTCTGCTCCAAACTAAGTGCTACTCACATTCCCAACTTGCATCTCAAGTCTGGCATAATTTCACACAGCCCAGAAGCAATATTAGAAGAATTGTTTGATTACTAAAGTAACTTTTATAATCCCAAAATGGTGGCTCAATTAAACTCCCTCTTAAAAGCCATGGGACCATTTACGTATAAACCTCATGCAAAAGAACAACCGTAAGAAACCAATATCATGTGAAGAGGTGAAACTAGTGATAAAATCTCTGAAACCTTCTAAGGCTCTAGGCCCAGATAGTTTTACAGGCCTTTACTATAAGACGTTTTCCAGGATTTTGATCCCACACTTAAACTTGTTCAACAACCTGATTGAGAGTAAGAACATGTCTAATGAAATGCCTAAAAGCACCATAATATTAATTCATAAGACAGGTAAAAGACCCAACTGATTGTAGAAATGATCGTCCAATTTCACTGATAAATTTGGATGTTATTATCCTGGCGGTAAGGCTGAATGAAATCCTGACACAGTTTATTCACCTAGATCAAGTGAGTTTTATCCCCAATAGACAGACACCTGGCAACATGTGCAGGGTTGTAAACCTGATTCACTCTTAACAATTATAATAAGAATCCGATGATGTTACTCGCAGTCGATGTTGAGGCCATTGATAGAATTGACTGTCCTCTCTCTTCTCTACGCTGAAGGCTTTTGGCCAGAGAGGGAATTTCCTAAACTATACCAAACTACTACTGTATATAGCTCACCTGCCGCAATGATTAGGAGCTCAGGGTTTACTTCGGCCTCACTACGAATTAAAACTGGCACAAGACAAGGGTGCTCCCTCTCAGTGATACTGTTTACAATATCAAAAGAGCCTCTAGCCATCATGATACATAGAGATCCAAACATTACTGAGAGAGTTTTTGTAAACATGAATATAAAATCAGTTTATTTGCGGACAACATCATAGCCACCATAACTAAGCCCTTGACAACTATCCTTTACAACGTGTTGGGGAAGTTTGTGCCTGTTTCGGGTTTCAGGATCAATAGGAACAAATTGGAGGCCCTAAACATTAATCTTCCCCCAGAGACAACCAAACTTATATCTATTAAATGTAAACTTCAGCTGACAAAAATAATCCAAAACATTTCTTGGGAGTCAAATTAAAAAAAAAAACTAAAATTCAGTACACCTAGCAAATTACCTATATATGTTCAAATCCCTGAAATAATACCTAGAAACATGTTTAGATACTTGATCTCTTGGACTAGTAAAATATATATTCGTTTAAAATTACCCTTGTACCAAAAAAAATATGCATTAAAACCAGAGACATAACATAAAACACAGACAAAGCTCAGTTATTAGCACATCTAGTGAAACTCATACACGGTACAGTGCCTAAATATATATGGATAAATACTTATTAGATATTTATCCATATATATTTAGGCACTGTACCGTGTATGAGTTTCACTAGATGTGCTAATAACTGAGCTTTGTCTGTGTTTTATGTTATGTCTCTGGTTTTAATGCATATTGCCATGCTCAGTTGCACTCCTCTGATACTCATATGCTTATATATATGTTGTGGGTATTTTGGGGGTTTAATAGGAGCTTGTTAGGTGTCCAGTATGTTTTACAATTCTTGTCCAGCTAGTCATGGCTGATTGGAGGTTGGCAACCTCCTACTTAATTTAAGCTCACCCCCTCCCACATTTAAATGGTTATGGGCTCACTCCATAGCATCTTCCACTCAGGGGAACTTGCCTGCTTGCAGTTTGGCTGTGACATCTCTAATACAGAGTGCTTTTCCTGGTAATGTACAGGTTAATAAAAGCTTCAGTCAGACAGAACTTTGCAGCTAATATTGACAGATTTACTATAAATCATTCTTCCTGTTATTAAACAGGTTATTAAGAATTTATATTAGCGTTAGGGACCCCTGATATGTGGTCTGCCTTGGCGTTGGCTCAGGGGCTTACAACAATTTTGGCCAAAAATGTCAAACTAAAAGACCATTTACTTATTAGATATTTATCCATATATATTTAGGCACTGTACCGTGTATGAGTTTCACTAGATGTGCTAATAACTGAGCTTTGTCTGTGTTTTATGTTATGCCTCTGGTTTTAATGCATATTGCCATGCTCAGTAGCACTCCTCTGATACTCATATGCTTATATATATATGTTGTGGGTATTTTGGGGGTTTAATAGGAGCTTGTTAGGTGTCCAGTATGGTTTACCAAAAAAAATAACCTGCTACCTTTTCAGAACCCTTCCTGTCATGGTAAAATACAAAGATACTGTATAGAGGACTTGAGTCTCATCTGGAATAAACACAAGCCTAGGATGAGGTGAAATAGTTTGCTTTACACTAGCGCCAGGGGAGGTCTAGCAGTTCCCTGTTTTTTGTTGTTGTTTTTTTTACCATACGACAGTATAGAGCAGCACAAATTTTAAATATCTGATATGGTTTCTATGTTCATGCTATGAATACTATTTAACACTCCCCCTTTTTATTGTCTGTAACCTCTGTTATATTCATAAAACTTCAAGTAAAAAAAAATAATAATGATTGTGAAGATAATTAAGGATGGCAGATGACTGAATGGCTCTCTTTCTTGCACTGCCTTTCTTGACCTTGCAGCTATATTTTAACATATTGCTGTTCCTGCACATTCTGAAACACACAAGGTTTTACATGAAAGGAGATGACCTCATCTGAAGAAGAGACTTCAGGGGGTTATTAAACTGCAGTAGTGCCGACCAGGGCACTGTCACACAAAAACTCAAATTGAAGTGAATAGGGCTGCATTGCATTTGTGTCTTCTATAGCCGTGAAATTAAAAGTGGCTGTGAGAACCCCCAAAGTATGTGAAGCATATCCAAATTCGTTCCATGATCCAAATGCAACACCGATCGAGGTTGAAGTGAAGGAAAACAAGTTACTTAAGCTGTTCTATCATTCACAGAGAGGTTTGTATGAAATTTGGATTTGCCTTCTCATCATATACGTTTATCTTCTTCTTTCCTAATGTGAAGCACATGAGCTACAAATGTAGGTACCATTCCTGATTTATTTTAATGTGTCAGTGAGAGGGTTAACGGGTGTGGTGTTGGGCTGTTCCTGCAGCAGAAAAAGCTGCATTGTGTTTAAATAACCGTATTTCTTTATTACAGGATTGAAGCGGGGGTCTAAGTAGCTGAACTGTGATAATATCAGCTCCGGGGACCCCCTGCTTCCAGATATACAGTACTTACCTCCGTAGGGCTGCCGGGATCTGCAGACAGAGAACTGTGCATCTAACATAATGTAGGCTTTAGATCTCCTGTGTCATGTAGACCAATAGGAAGTCGTGACATCATCCATTGCGGGTTGCTATTGCCCAGCATAACCGGGACATTTAAACTGCACAGGGATACCTGCACCCCCCTATGGAGGTAATTATTTCTGGAAGCAGGTGGTCCTCAGAGCTGAACAACACAGTTCAGCACCTGTGATCCCCTGCTTCAAACCTGCACAATGCAGTGAGTGAAGATTAGCCACACTGGGATAAAGGCCAGAGAAAACGGCACACAGTGATCAGGCCGGGAGAGACACTGCATGAGGAAATGCTGCTGGACTACATTAGGACTAGTGTGCAAAACGTTTGAAATTTGAACTTTTTGATTCACAAAAAAAGCCATGGAGGGGTCAGAGTTTGCAAGCGATTTGCCAATGCGCATTGGTAATTTCATGTAATATCCAAATCTTTGACATTCTCTAAAATTGCTAAATTTGCCTAATGAGACTATAAATGTGCTTTCGAATAGCTTAACATTGTCTTAACCCTCTGAGTGCCGTGGCCCCTCTGTTCACCGATGAAGGAATAGAAGATTAGTCCTCCTCCTTCCGTTCCTGTTAGATTTCCCCTACAAAGTTTAGCAATTAGGGATGCCATTGCTGCTCTGGAGTGCTACACCCAATAAAGTACTAGCCCCGTCCTTGTGCAACCAAAGGGTTAAAAGAGTTGCTTAATTGAACTATGAAAAGGACACACCCCATGTTTAGCTCACTGTTTATTATTCACCCTGTGAGGTCGGCAAAAAAGATTTGTAAGGAATTGAATTTGGGGAAAAACTCTTCAAGGTTTGCGATTGCATTTTGGACAGTTTTGCACATCCCCGCTAGTAAAGGGGTTATGCCTATTGTGAGTAAGCACTAGGACTGGGGATTTACAAAGGTAGCACCAGCTGCATACTTTCATTTGTAGTTTCTTTTATTTCTGTATATACGATCTAGCCAGATTTGCTGTCCCCAGCACCGGACAAACAAGCAGAAGTCTGCGGCACTGGGGACAATATAGATCGCAGCCCGGGAGGATTAATGCAGCGGGGGACAGGGGGGGGTCAAAGTTCCATGCTTCTGAATGGGTCACCCCGCAGCGTTAATCCCCCGCTTGTACAATGACCCCCATATCTGATCTCCGTTCGCTCCTTTATGAGTGAATGTCTGCAGCCGTTATCCATTTTCCTTGCCCCAGCACTGCCCAACCCCCTCGTGACTTGCATGAACCAATATGGGTATCTACATCATGAAGGGGAATACTATAGGACACCATTTGGTCATCTACATCATCAAGGGTGTTAGGACATTTAACACTGTTCAACCCCCTTGATGATGCAGATGACCGAATATAGTCCTATAGTATTCTCCCTCATGATTTAGATACCCATATTCATAATCTATGTCATGGAGGGTTAGGTTGCACTGGGGTAGGGAGAGGGAGTGCCAACTGCAGGCGGGTGAAGACAGCATGTAGTGCAGAGATCATCATGTACCGCCTCTGTTCACTCATACAGGATCGATCGGAGATCAGGTAGGGGGGTTGTACTGAGGTCAGCCAATGATTAATGCTGCAGGGTCCCATTCATAAGCATGGAACCCCTGCAGCGTTAAGCCTTTCTTTTATCGCAATTGGCATGGTCCCAGGGCCATGTGCGATCGCGAGCACTGAAGACAGAAGGTCTGGCTACATCTGCATGTCTGGGCTGTAATAAAATTGTATGAAGAGCTGCTGAATCTAGGCATCTGCCTGCGTCAGTGCGCACAATCCAACCTGTTACGCTTAACCTATAATGTTTTCTTATTCCTGAGGATACTGCAAACAGGAGAAAGGAATCCCCAGCTGGGGAAAAGCGCCAAGCATTGCTGTCGTGGAGATGCCAAATGAAAGGCTGATGCTGCTGGGTCACTAAAAATGATTATTTATTGCTGGACATATAAAAAAAAATAGCGGGCACCTCGCGGAGGTGCACTCTGACGCGTTTCATACCCGTCGGGTACTTTGTCAAAGAGTAATATCCTCCCTAGAGACGCCAGTATATATGGCAGCAGTGGACTGATCACCTGCCCCCACACGTCACATGGCTGTGTTCTCGCGATACTAGATCGCGAGGCATTGCCAGTATTAGCATGGAGTTGTTGATCGAGGCCCCTAGCTGTCCCAGATAATGCCGGAGTCAACTGAAATGCCTTTAAACATACAAAAAATAAACGTAAACTACCAAACTCTAAACAGAAATGCATATACACATTGAAAATCAAGAAAATTTAACACACCCCGACGAAACCACCATAGATGTGAAAAAAACGTCATTTATACAGATAAAAATAAAAAGAAATAGTAATGAAAAGGTGAAAGATATGTATATACATATATAATGAAAGAAATTAAAAACAAATATTGAGGTGCTCAATGTCATATGTTCTTATATTCATTAATCCATATGTGACACTCTGTACTTTCAAATGCTTGAAAGATGAATATGTATTGTATGATGGATACTGGATCTGGATGTATTGTATGATGGATGTGGATACTGCATACAATTTGGTGTTTTGTGTGCTACTTGTTTATATGTAGACTGTTTCTGGAAGATGTGTTTTGGGGCTACAAGGCAGCCGTTTCCTTTATTGCATAGCAACACTGCTAAGAGTCAGGTAGATTGTTTGTGCTTATTTTGCAGCATTTTACTTGGAAATAATAAACGTTATTTCTGGAGAAGTATTGAAAAAAAATAGAACAGCAGTTCGTGACCAATGCTACTAGGTATAAATCAAAAATGACAACTGGGTTTAATCAAACAGTCAAGAAATACTTGGCTTAAACATATTAAATCCTTTGAATTTATAGACATAGAACTGATATGTATAGTGAGGCATGGAATATGTATAAAACCAGTGTGTTCTTCTGATCGGGAAGACAACATTTATAGCACTTAAATACGTTGTTCCAGGCGCTGGTGCACTCCCATATCCGGGCAGAGTACACATACGCCAAGTCCATTAGGATGGATTCAGAGTTTGCCTCCCAGTGGGCAGCAGGCGGGGTGCTTTGCTTGGTATCTCCCACTTTGGATTATTTTGTACTAACCATTCATTTTTAGTGCACTTTATTTTATTTACAGTGCACTTGTTGTTGGTTTAATTTTATATTTGTTTGGCTGGTTTTTCTTTGTTCTACTTGGTTCTAACCAAGTAGAATTGCTGTTCAACTGCTTTGCCGGCCAATCAGCAAAACCAGATCAAAATAGACCTCCTAAAGTCCAGATAGTGATAAGAACCCTCACTCCCCTCTGTACTCCTTCCAATTTACCTTGCCTTTCATAGGTGTTTTTCCTTACTGGAGAAGCGTAACTTTCTTAAAGTGTTTACCAGTGTATACATTTTGTGCAATATTTATTATCTGCGGGACGGCCCCATGAGACAAGTAAAAAATAAATAGAAAATAAACATTACTGCTTTTTACCCTCACAAACAGGTAAACTTTACAGTGCTCTGGCTGGGGATTATACATTTAAAGGCAGTTCCGTCTACAAATGTATTTATGTTTTGAATAGGTGGATGTGTTCATTTCAGCTCCGGGGGGACCTGCTGCTTCGTGAGACACTTGCCCCCAAATGTGCCCCTGTTACCCTCCTCAGCTGGGGAAACAAAATGGAGGTTTAAATTGACGCGGCACAATAGGAAAATACAACGTCATCAGTTGTGGCTTCCTATTTGCCTGCATGTTGTGTCAGAATTAAAATCCAGGCAATACGGGCAGCACCAGTGCAGGTAACTACAGTATCTCAGGGAAAAGAGGGTCCACAGAGCTGAAATAAACATGGTTACAGTAGCTCCAGAGGTCCTCTGCTTCCAATTCTTGGAATGTGCCTTTAAACTGTGATAGTGCTGACTGGGGAACTGCTGCATCTCATGGAAATGCCTACTGGTTCTGCCGTGATCGATCAGCAAAATCCTGTTTCCCAGGGTTTACTAAATGGCTGCCTTTCAGTTTCAAATCAATCCTTCAGTCCGTGTAACTCAGCAGCTACAATGTATTCTTATATTACTGAGGTAACTGTATTTATTTTTACAGTTTACAGCTCAAATGCTGGGAATATTGTCAACAAATTATCACAAACAGGAAAGTGTTACAAAGATCTTACATTGCTGGGGAAGTGTGTTAAAACCTGCTATCGAAATCAAAGGGTGCTCAGTATATTAAAACTCATTAAAAATTGCATTAAGATCAATTTTAAAATAAAAAAAAGGTAGTAAGTACTGTATCATCTAATACTAGAGAACTGATTTATTTAAAAAAAAAACACACATGTAGGATATTGCTTGGATTGCTCATTTAAATTAAACTTAATGTTGATTCATTTTTACAAACAAAAGGACAGGGGTGCCCAATGCTACATCCAATTGACAAAACATAAAGTAATAAGTTTAAAGTTTAAATACTTCAATAATAATAATAATAATAATAGGAGTTAGAGCGTGCTGGGAATGTGTGTGTTAATTTTGATTACAGTACAGATGTAGCAAGACTTACTGATTTCGGCACTGGGGCAAACCACAGGATAATCGCGGTTGGGGCGTCCACCCCAGAAGCATGGACCCGCAACAGCGCGACCACAGCAGCACTCTCTCCAGAGTCTGAGCTTTTAGCTTTTACAGCCGTGGCTCCAGGGGCAGTAAGTCTTGATACATCAGTGAAGAAAGAGTGGGCCAGTGAGTATAGTCACAGACTAAACAATGACACCAAGTTTGAAGCAGAGGAATTGCCGGTGTTAGCTCTTTGTGGCCTTGGGCCAGACACCATCACCCTGTGCCTCAGGCACCAAAAACATAGATTGTAAGCTCCTCTGGGCAGGGATTGTCTGTCAAAATTCCTATATGCTACGTATCACGCACTATTCTGTAATTGTAAAGTGCTTTGAATCCCATTGGGAGAAAAGCATTATATGAAATAAAGTTATTATTATTATCTGTATGTTGGAATTGCCGTAAGAACAGCACTTATGTATCTCCTGTAACAACTTCAGTGCAGAATTATAGTAGCTGTACTGTACTTCAACATTTGTACAGGTTCATTGTGAGTTGTGATCCCTTCAATAACCCAGCATGAGAGTTCATCATAACAGTTATTATATGTGATTTAAAACCATTTTTAAAAACATAATTATGTCTCCAAAAGCGACAGGATAATTTCACAGTGAAACATGGTGCCAGGATGAGATTTAGAAAAGCAGAGGCACTTTTTAAAGGAAATCATTGGACTGAAGTGACATTGTTTACACTTAACCCTATTGATACCAGAGAGGCCATCAATGCATTGCAAATTCCCTCTGGTAAAGGTGTTAAAATGAATTGATTCACAATTTGTATTAAAGCTTTGCCACCACATACACATTAACCCAGTCCCTCTCCCCAATATGTGGTAAGAAAATGTTATTCTTTTAAAGCATTGTTTATTAGTACATATTAAAGATACTGTACAATATCTATGTTTTGAAGAATAACTAATTGAATAAAAAAAAAATAAGAATGACATTTTATTAAGCCATTTCTAAATAAGGTGCATTCTGTGTTCCTGTTTCAGCTGTTTTTGTTTCTTCCACTTTCTAAACTGAATATTATTATGATCATTGTGTACTGTACAGTACATTATCGTCAGAGCAGCTTGCAAGAACATTTTGATCATGTCTCTGTATATTATTTTATATAGAATGGACAAATCTTTCCACAAACACAAATAGTCCAAAAATAACTGTGATTAGCGTATTCTAAAAGGGTGTTATGATATACAAAGAAGGCGACCTAAATACATAAACTTTGGCAAATTACTTTAAATATGGTGTTTTTAAGGCTTCTCAGAGTACTAAACCGAAATTGAAAAGTCATTTCTAAATGTGAACATGTAAAGCTGTAGCAGACGTTATTTGAGGGTAACATTGCTTGCATCATCTGTATTCAAAATGTAACTATTTGATAAAAGACACCGCAGCCATTGGGAATACTTCATAGCGTAATGGCCCATGTTTACTAAGCAGTGCTATGCCAAGTGCCACTTGGTAAACATTGGCTTGGTCTTGGTATCAAAAATAAATTCAGGCAGATGAATGTCAGAAGCAACTGTATTTATCCAGTCTGAATTGTGTTTCTTAAATTTCAAGTCATTTTGATCAGTAGCTTGTAGTATAAATATACTTCTACTGCAAATGTTTCCTGCAATACATTAGAATTGGCAAAGTATTCCTCAAAGTCACTAGCATTTGGTAATGTGGAAGAACATGACCCAATGTATGTTCCCTAAATTGTAGACCATTATGTTGTAGGAGTGTAATTGCATGTTACAAATTGCATCTTTGAATAGACAAAGATCATTGACTGAACATCATCAAAACAGTGACAATCGAGGCTTCATGTGGATATTAGCCTCACTATCCCCTGCAAATGAAATGAATGTCTAATGTTCATTTACATTTCAGCTTTACAATCCTTATTAAATGTAACATATCCAGTAGGGACGAGGTTAATATTTCATAATGCAGACTTCACAAATAGATGTCGGTATTAGAAAACAGCCCAATGTTATCAGTTGGTATTACAGTAAGTTCCTTGCTCTGAATAATAAGGATATACAAAGGCTGTCTTAAAATACTGTAACAATTATTTCATTTGACAGGCTTTACTTTGAAGAAGCCACGAATAATATTGCTTGACTTGTACACAGAGGTCATTTCCTATCATAGTCCTGCCACCTAATTTCTTCTTTGCAATGACAGAGAACAATCTATTTCTAATATCATTAGGGAGGAAGAGAAGAATTAGACCATGTTATAGTAGTGAGTAATGCACGCTGGATACAGTAGGAGAATCCCAATGAATAGCTCCACGTGCCTGCACACACATACCATAGCTTTGCCTACTTCTGCTTTCTTAGCACACCAACCCATAATCACAACTAACATCATGGAAATGAATTGAGAATCTGGTATACTATCATAGTTTAGAAATATAACCACCCAGTCTAATGCTCATAGAATAATGGGGTAGCTTACTCTGTGATCATTCTAACATGGATCTTTGTTAAGTGGTGATTCTAACAGTCTTTATATGGCCTCTACAAGCCTTCTTTCTGAATATTAAAATGCATATTTGATGGAGATTGCACATTTTTAGACACCAGCACAATTTGTTGTTTTTATGCAGCAGTAAATAAAATATACATTAAAAAAAAGCAAATTGCAATTTAGAGATAAATATGATAATAACTAATCAGGTGCCTCTAACAACCGATTAAGAATAATTTCATCTACCCACAACGTTTAAAATAAATAAGGAAACAAGTTAAAAAATATGTTTTGGGATAAGTGCCTCAACTGTTCTATGCTTTGACTGCAATGCCTAGTAGTCAGGTACTGTACATGCTATTCTCTGTTCGATTAATGCAACTACTAAAAAGAAATACACATATAGTTTGTCTTTTTCAATGAATTCTGGGAAATTGACGGAACAAACATTTTCTAATATTTCTTCACATTTACAATAGCAAGTGCTAAACTAATGACTGTCAAAACGGTACATTAGAAAAATGAAGGTCAAAAACTTTCTTCTTCTACCTGAACCAGACGTAATGGTATTTTAATGGGTCAGTAATTTATTATTTGGTACATTGCACATTTCATGGCCGTGTGAAGATTTAGGCTCGTCTAAAAGCAGATTGACATGAATCTAGAGCCTACAGTGACACCGCAGTTCAAATACCTTTAATTACATTTATCATAAAATCAATTAATTTTAGAAAAATCAAAAATCATATGGAACATTAGCAAATTTTCCAATCTTAACATTTGACAAGTTATTTGGAGAACAAAAATCTATATTCTTAAGTGATTCTTTCTTTAGATTTATACTTCAATTAGGCCCGTGACTGTTCTTTACGAAGCATGATGTGGCCCAGAGGATATTAAATTGTTGAAACTGAAGGAAAATCATTACTGACTCGGTCGTTTGGATGTACCCATAAAAGGTGACTGCGCACAGAGTTCTATTTAAACTATAAAGAAGAAGAAACTATAAGCAATTTCTACAGGCCTTAATATGTAGTGGTACAGTATAGGCAAAAATCTACACCAAGACTTGAGATGCTGTTGAGGCTGATATTTCTTAGAATAATATTTTTTCCCCTATATAGCGCTCATCAAAGATGGATACTCTTTTCTATTATTAGCGATAATGAATCAATTGCCAATCTGGAAGCCAACAGACCCATTCCACAAGGGTTTTGTAGGAGTCAAAAGGAGACTAATGTAATGCAGTTAAAGACTCAACAGTAAAAAAATCCTGGTAGGTTCTTTCTCAGTTTAGAATTTATTGCTGCACTAAACGCACAGGATAACAGCAGGATGGAATAAACTGTTAGAAAGAAATATATGAACAATCAAACTTATAAACTATTAATTATTACATGTTTCGCATTATATTAGTTATGCATTTAGACCACACCCCCTAATCAATATTATAAATTCAATACTTCACTAGAGTTAATTCTATTTTCCTTCTACCAAACTAGATATTTCCTGTTCCACAATAATTGTTTTCTGTCTCCTCATTGTCTGGTTCAACCAAAATAGATTACCCATCTTGACCTTGCTTTACCAGCTTCCCAGCTCTGAGCTATCCTTATTGCCTTTGTTTTCGCTTTCCAAATGTCTTACTGAAATATATCAATACCAACAAAGCCAGGGGCCCTCTTAAAATATTAGCACACTACAGTGTAATCCCTTCTCTGAAACATATATTTGACTCTTCTTCTAGGTGAGGTAGGTATCTAAGATAGGTAGAATAGCAGTTTAGAATGGATGTACAGTATGATACAAAAAAATGATGTGATCATTTAACTCTGCTATCCACAGCGATACACATAAAAGTTTGCAGGTACAATGAATCCCAAATATGTAGAGTTTATTATCTAATGTTGGTGCCGGAGGCAAAGAATGATTGAAGGGTTGATTCTATCAAACTGGGTTCACACCAGCTTTAAAGGCAGACTTCAGCCCTTTCGTTAAAAACAAACAAAATCAACCGGTGTTTTGGCTCCCTAATTTATACCTGAAAAAAATATTCATTTCTAAAAATATATTTTTGTTCTTACAATGGCAGCTTCCAAGGTTATGGAATATTGAAAGATCCCATTCATTTCCCTCGCAAATCTTCCTGACAGAGCCCGATTATACAGTATAATGTCAAATTTGCTTTTACCGCTTGTTTCATCGTATTTCATGCATCGTCATCGAATAAAAAGGGAACGGAAACAAAAATAAAATGCAAACATTAATAAACATGTTAGAAAGTGAGAAATCATATGCAAAAGATATAAAACAGTATTTATACACTCACAAAATACATACTTCAAGCATAGGGTGACCAGGTGTCCCTTTTTAGCCGGGACAGTCCCATTTTTTAATGGCTGTTCCGTTTTTTTAATGGCTGTCCCGGCTGCCCCGCATTTTTTGAAATGTCCCGTTTTTTTGTGCTGTTCTGAATTTGGCCATCAGAGCAGGGGGGGCAGCAGAGAGCACAGAATGCAGGCAGAGAGCAGAGCAGGAGGAGATCGGAGGCGGGTCTGACAGCAGAGGGTGGGGGCGGGGTTCGTGTCAGCGGAGCCTCAGCATTGAGAGCTGGAAGTGAGATGCCTGCTGCCAAAGATGGCTTCCCCCCCTCTATGCTCCACAGTGACAGGTAGGACACAGAGAGAGAGTGACTGTGTGTGTGTGTGACTGGCTCTGTGTGTGTCACTGGCTGTGTGTGTGTGGGGGGGGGGGGGGGGGGTCAGTGGCTCTGTGTGTGTGGGTCAGTGGCTCTGTGTGTGTGTGTGTGTGTGTGTGTCAGTGGCTCTGTGTGTGTTTCAGTGGCTGTGTGTGTGTGTGTGTGTGTGTGTGTGTGTGTCTGTGGCTCTCTGTGTGTGTGTGTGTGTGGGTCAGTGGCTCTGTGTGTGTTGGTCAGTGGCTCTCTGTGTGTGTGGGGGGGAGGGTATCTGTGTGTGTGTGGGTCAGTGGCTCTGTGTGTGTGGGGGGGTCAGTGGCTCTGTGTGTGTGTGTGGGGGGGGGGGCAGTGGCTCTGTGTGTGTGGGGGGGGGGTCAGTGGCTGTGTCTGTGTGTGTGTCTGTGTGTGGGGGTCAGTGGCTGTGTGTGTGTGTGTGTGTGTGTGTGTGTGTGTGTGTGTGTGTGTGTGTGTGTGTGTGTGTGTGAGTAAGTGGCTGTGTGTGTGTGTGTGTGTGTGAGTAAGTGGCTGTGTGTGTGGCTGTGTGTGTGTGTGTGTGTGTGTGTGTGTGTGTGTGTGTGTGTGTGTGTGTGTGTGTGTGTGTGTGTGTCAGTGGCTGTGTGTGTGTGTGTGTGTGTGTGTGTGTGTGTGTGTGTGTGTGTGTGTGTGTGTGTGGGTCAGTGACTGTGGGTTAGTGGCTCTGTGGGTCAGTGGGTCAGTGGCTCTGTGTGTGGGTAATTAGCTGTGTGTGTTGGTCAGTGGTTCTGTGTGTGTGGGTCAGTGGCTCTGTGTGTGTGGGTGTGTGGGTCAGTGGCTGTGGGTGTGTGGGTCAGTGGCTCTGTGTGTGTGTGTGTGTGGGGGGGGTCAGTGGCTCTGTGTGTGTGGGTGTGTGGATCAGTGGCTCTCTGTGTGTAGGTCAGTGACTCTGTGGGTGTGTGGGTCAGAGGCTCTGTGTGGAGATAACATTTTTTTAGATCTATTTATTATATATTTATTTATCTTGCCTTTGGCTGTATCCTCCACTCCAAATTCCGTTAACATGGCTATGTGACGTCACGTAATGCCCATTGCCATAACAACAAGCCGCTCCGTGACATCACGCGGCATCAAGTTGACATGACAACGGGACGCATTATGGCGCCGAGGCATCACGTGATGCCACATTGTCATGGCAACATGTCACCACCTGACGTCAGTGTCTCGTTGTCATGGCAACAGGGTGCGTCATGTGATGTCATTTGTTTTATAAATAATTTTTTAATGTGTCCCAGTTTTTCATTTTGAAAATCTGGTCACTCTATTCAAGCAGCAATGTACAACATACTAAAGTACATGCAAAGTACCTGAAGTGTATGCATTTCCCTGAGAACATTTAAAATGAGATAGGTAGCATAAGTAGAGGTCTTTTGTATGGAAAATGGAATTGATGAATGCGATCAGTAGATACAGCAGGTACTCGAGATATAGCTATTAGTATTACGGGGCTTATTCTATATCCATCGAAGCAGCAAATCAGGCCATTATCTAAAAACAAATATTAATGGACTTGATCGGCAGCATCGGCAGATATTGAATAAACTCCTAATAAATGTTATTTGCTAATAAACATGAAAAGAATAAGAGTTTACTAGACCATGCTTTGTTGCTAATCTGCCAATATGTAGTACGGTTTGGCTAGTTTACTGTAAATCCTCACTTTTGCCTTAATGTATAATGGACAAAGAAGCCTAATAACATTTATCTCATTTACCTGGACTAGCTTATTCACGACACTACAGTGACCCGATGAAACAGTTATGCTTACCTGTATTCCCAGTGATCAACTTTCCTAGTATTTAAATGTATAGAGAAAAGCTATTGTAGTAAAACAGTAAGGTAAAAGTAATACCTTTAATGTCCGACTCGATGTTCAACCTTTGTTTGGTTAAGGAACCCTATCATTATATTGTGAAATTCTGAGGAACCTCAAACCTCTCTAATAGCGCGTCTGAGTTCAGATGCATTGTAGGAACCCCAACCCTCAAGAATAGTGCATCTGAGATCAGATGCATTGTAAGGAACCCCAACCCTCTCTAATACCGTCTGAGATCAGATACATTGTAAGGAATCCCAACCCTCTCTAATAGTGCGTCTGAGATCATACGCATTGTAAGGAACCCCAAAACTCTCTAATAGCATGTCTGAGATCAGATGCATTGAAGGAAACCCCAACCCTCTCTAATAGTGCGTCTGGTGCTGCCGGTACCATCCCCCTGCTAGGTAAACAAAATGGAGTTTTAAATCTCCTCCGGCACATGGGCCAATAGGAACCCGCGACGTCATCCTTTACGACTTCCTATTGGCCCAAGTGCCACAGGAGATTTAAGAGCCAGGAAGTACCAGCAGCACTTACGGAAATCAACATCTCGGAAAGAAGGGGGACCCGGAGCTGAAAAACAAAAGGGGTCTTTGCCCTTATCTGTTAGAGGTATCACTTCTACCTTTGTCTTATTATTATTATTATTATTATTATTATTATTATAATAAAAGCTTTTTTTTATATATACTCTGGGGGCTAACACTCTACCATCTTCTCTCTGTGTCTTTTTGAATGCACAGAGACAGATTTTGGTAACCAATGAATCAGAATTTCATAGCAGATGAATTTAATTTAATGAACACATCTTACAGTAGTTCTCTTTATGATTAAGCTAGTGCAGGTAAATGGGATAAAGGTTACTTAGGTTTCTTTATACAGTACATCAAATTTGCAACTAATATGTCCATAATAAAATAACAATTAAGAAGGTAGCCGAGAACTTCTGCAATTAACTCTCAAAGCTACTAAATGTAAGTAGCATCAACAATAAGACAATTCCTCCGCGTCCAGCTATCCGCAGATTGTATTCACACATGTACTGCTAATGGGTTATGTGACCTCGTCCTAAAAATAAACATGAAGAGCCGAAGCTTCAGCACAAATGTCAAGCGTAGCTCCACGTTTTTCAATAATAATTAAAAAAAAAATAATACTTAGAGCTCTTGGCTTAATAGCTTAAAGTGAAAAAACGTGAAATCTTTAATTTTATAAATAAATCAGTTCTGTAGTATTAGATAATAGTGACTTTTTTTCTTCTTTTTTTATTCAACTCTTAATGTCATTTTAATGAGTTTTAATACACTGAACATCCTCTGATTTCTTTAGCAGGTTTTAGCACACTTCCACAGCAGTGCAAGATCTTTGCAACACTTTCCTGTTTGTGGCAATTTGTTGCCGATACTCCCAGTAGTTTGAGCTGTAAACTGTAACAATAGACAATGTTACCTTGGTAATATCAGGATACATTATAGCTGGTGAGTTATACTGACTGGAGGATTGACTGAAACTGAAAGGCGGCCATTTTGTTAGGCACACAAGCAGGATTTTTTTACAGATTTATAAGAGGAGCACCAAATGATTGCCAGCTTAGGTAAGAACGTAGAATTATACATCGTCACATGCTTTACATTTTAACATTTTCATTAAGGCGGGGGAGAGATGGGGGGGAGAGATGGGGGAGGTAGTATTGCTGCTTTAACAGTGTGAACTGTTTGTCAGAGTACGTAAAAAAATATTGTGAAAAAATGTCAACATCGCAAAAAGTATTTAGCAGACAATGACTAATGCTTACATCACATATGGTCATGTGACTGTGTTTTTTCCCCTTAAAATGACGACAATTTGGCAAAAAATTGCAACATTCCATACATTTTGCTAGATTTTGAAATAAAATTGAAACAAGTACAATTTCACAATAATTTAAACCCGTTTTTTTTTTACTTTAAAATATTTATTTCTGCCGTTTTCAAACCTGTTTTTATTCTTAAAATCTGATGCTTCTTTTGTAACATCAAAAGATAGAGTTTACGTTAGATTAGAGAGTAAAACCATGCTTTTTAACACTTGCAAAACATGTAAAAAATAAATTTAAAAAAACTACAAAATTGCAGGACATGCTCAGAGACTATGATACTACCATTATACACACTATTTTGTCCTTCTATGCAAAGCACTATCTTATATTTTCTTAGGGCCGTATTTCACAGTTTTAAGAGCAGCAACGTCCCTGCAGAACTTATGAGTTAATTTATTTCAACATATTTTAACTTGAAATGAATGGGAAAAAAATAAAACAATTGTTAAATCACATCAACTGCAATTTCATTTGTGCTTAATTTGAGCATGTTAACTGTTTAATCTATTCTCGCACTTAATGGCTTATAATTAAAGTTAAAGCATATGGTAGATCAATTATCAAAATGCTTCTGCTGCAAAATTGTTGGAACAATATAGCAGTACAGTACATTTAATAAATAAAAATATTCTACGTTTTTTACCTTTGATGAACCAGGTGGTTTAACTTGTGAATTCAATAATGAAACACTTAGGGTATATTTCCATACGGTAGTAGCCAAAGTGGCAGTTTAGTACATTTTCGGTCAAAAATTCCTAGACTTAAATGGGAATTTTCATCCTCAAATTGCCCAAATAGCTGCTTCTGCGTTGTGAGCACAGTCAATAGAATTTACCCCTTAACCACCACACGCTGCCTCTTGATAATGGAAAATGTTTTTTTTCCCCAGTAATTGTAGCAGGGAGAGCGGAGAATATTACTACTAAGAAATTCATGTTCAGAACTAGATGACAGTAGCAAGATTTTTCCTCCATACTGTACATATCTGATAAAGCACAAAAGCTGAGCAAGGGCAAACCAAGGCTGCATAAGCTACTCAATTGTATTTCTTACTGTGCAGTGCATGGAGATTGTGCTGATGTTTGATCCCATCAATTTGAATGTGCAGAATCTACCATTAACATGTGTGTGATAGTCTGTGGTCGTGTTAAAGGAAAACAATTCAACATGTTATCTGAGTCTTTAAAATAAAAAAAAAATTGTCCTATTAAAACCAAAAGGCTACATGAGGCTTTGCTAATAAAGCTTTCATGCTTCCTGCTGGTGTACTTATCTGCAAGAGAATTCCATACATTAACTTTCACAGCTGACTTTCCCAGAAGACCAACACAGAATCACTGTACATAAATAGTAATGACGCTGAATAAATCAGTTATATTTAGAATGATGAATAGGAATCACAGGCAAGAACTTGCATGAAAGATTGTCCTGTCAAGGAGAGCAGATATACCGCCCTATGCTACCCATGGATCACGTCTTTCTGTTGCTCTTGTGTACTTAAAGCAGGATACTGCACTGATTGCATTTCTTTTTGCACTACAAAGGGCAAAAAGAATGGGGGATGGGGAATAAAAAAATATCAGTATTACTAATACTAACTGAAGGAATGACTCAGTGGCACAGATTCAGATAATGACACTGAGTTTGAAGCTGGGGAGCCTGTTTCTAATCCTGGTGTCAGCTCCTTGTAATCTTGGGAAAGTCACTTTATTTCCCTGTGCCTCAAAAAACAGAAGGGTAGATCTCAGAAGGTCTCAAATTTGTTTAACGTAATGTTAATGCCAATTACACGTATCAATATCGGTAACACATCCCTAAAGGTGGTTAGCGCGACCATGTTCTGACATTTTCCTTAAAAAGAACGGAACGATAAATTTAAACATAACCAATTTTCCAGCACACTCAGATTATTAAGCAAAACCGTAAACCAAGGTAAATGCCAAACTGATCATTTTTAATGCAAGTACATGACAATAATAAACTTGGAGAAATGTCACACAAGCGGGTAATGTGTCAGTGGGCCCTAAAAAATAATGTAGGGAAAACAGGGACAGGGGGTGCACAAAACGAAAAATAGGAGGGGAGATGGGAAAAAACAAGAGGGGGGGGGAAAGGAAGGTGGAGGAGTGTTGTAGGGGGGCAACGTTTCGGGGAGAATACCCCTTCCTCGTGCCCGTTCCCTCAGGTCCAAATGGACCACAGGCTACTTCCCTGCACCCTGTATCCCCAACCAGCTGAGTAACCCCAGTACAAATGTAGCAAACAATAATCAATAAACCAGAGAATATGCTCAGTAGCCAAAGTTCAGAAGCCAGCAAGAGAACATGAGCTAAATGGCAAATAGAGTGAAAATCAAACCGTCTCTTTCTCTCTCTTTTTCTCCTCCTCCTGCTCCACTCAGCCTCGGGGAGAGTGGATAAGTAATTTTTATAAGGTAATAGCACAGACCAGGCCTCCCTGTTTATTATGTTGTAGATAGAGAAAATACCCCTTAAGTCAGGATCTTATAAGAAGATTAAGGGAGTCCAATATAATCTTTAAAGTATGCAAATAGTATGCCACAGAGAGCCTCAGTAACGAGGACTCATCGATGCCGGCGGATCGACTAACTGCAGATCTGCATGAACAGTCCTCCCCGGCGGCAGAGAAGTGGCTGTTCGCACATAGACAAAACTATTAGAGTCACTTGTACAGGACTCACTAGGAGTCCCAATGGCAGAGTAGCCACATCTTTAGCTGGCTCAGCAAGATCATCTGTGACCAAGATGTTCACTGTGGGCCCATCCTCCTCCTCCTCAACCTTGGCCTGGCAGCCATAGACGCTGCTTGTTTGGCCCAACGCTCACGGTGTCTGAATGATGGTCTTGAAAATTAAATACATGTGAGTACAGCATGCACAGTCGGATAGATTTACTTTGACCAAACAGCCATTTTTGAACGCCTATTTATAGAACATTTCAGCAGTACAATATATTGGGGCGCTGATCCACAAACTGTTGGCAAACTTTAGAAAGTCTTTACTCCCATGCACATGAAGGAGAGCCGAGGCATGCATCAGTTTCTAACCCTTTTGTGGAGTAATAACATTTAGAGTGACCTCTCATTTTCAAGTATGTCCTGGCCACTAAGTTACGTTAAGTACATTCAAAGTGACTTGTTCTAACAAGATTGCAATGGCTATCATAAGTCTGGAATTAATTTAGACAGGGACATGATTTGCAGCACACGGGTAAATAAGTAAAGCAGTGGGATGACCATTAGCCGAAGAAAGATCAACAACATTCTTAAGTGAACCTTAAGATTAAAAGCAGGTTGGCGATGTTGAATCTTAGGAGATAAGTGCTGGATCCAGTGGGCGTTTATATACCTTTCATAACATCATTAATTAGGTTGGAATAGAACTTTTGATATACTTAGACTAAGTGTTGATTAGTCTGTTGCAAAGCTGCTCAAAGCTCAAAACAGAGAGTCACGAAATGTAAATAATAAAGTTAATGGTTATTATGGACAACTGAGGTAGCCAATGAGGGGGAATATAAACGTGGGTGTCAATGAATATTGCTTGAAGAGGTGACCGGGGACAACATTGTGCAGTGTAGGAGTTCCAATGGACACCGCTACCTGGGATAAATATAACCCAGAGAAAAATATGTTACCTCTGTTAATCCCTCTTGTAGCACTCCGTTTTCATTGCCTTGTTGTCCGACTGGCGGCGTGGGCGTCGTTGTCTCCGAATTAGCTGCGGCTCCTCTCACCAACTCTGTGGAGCTCCCGAGTGCTGGTAGTGCCTGTAAACACGGTGAACGCTCCCCTTCACTCCGCTAGGTCCGCAGGTAGTGTGATTCAAACACAGACTCCCATATAACGTACCCTCCTTCCTCAGTGCGTCTATCCAATCGGTAAGCAATGCAAGAGAAAAATGTGGATTGGTGAAAGACTGCAGCGTCCAAAAAGCACCCTCAGCTCACCAGATGTCAAGGGCTCTTAGAGCCTGAAACGCGTAGGAGGTTGTGTTTTTTTGTACTTTGTTTGTCCTTTTTTCATTTTTATGTAGTTTAATAAACGTTTTTATTCCTTGACATCTGGTGAGCTGAGAGTGCTTTTTGGACGCTGCAGTCTTTCGCCAATCCACATTTTTCTCTTAAGTGTTGATTAAACTAGTTTTTGTGTTTGTAGAGGATCACTTTATACTGATTGATCCCTTACTGCCATGTAGAAAGAATGGCCTATAGTG
The DNA here is from genome assembly GCF_040206685.1 of Ascaphus truei. NCBI lineage: Eukaryota > Metazoa > Chordata > Amphibia > Anura > Ascaphidae > Ascaphus > Ascaphus truei. The sequence continues at coordinate 78,079,417 of NC_134489.1, forward strand.
TTTGGTAATATTATGAGGGTATGCATGTCACCTATGTTATTTAGCAAGGTACTCCTCACCTGTACCATATGTGTGAGTGCACTGCAAGTAAGACAGCAATGTTTGTTCTGATGTTCTAGGTTGTCTAAGGTGACATGTATACATGAGAGTGATATGTAGTGTATTCTAGTTGTACTATAGTATCACTTACCAGGTCTCTTCACATTCATGGAGTTCACAAGGCCAAGTAGTCCCACTACAGCTGATCAGCTCCCCCATCAGGGTCAGATGCAAGGGGACATGTGAACCTCCTCCAGTCTTCCTTCCACACAGCAGCCAATTTTTTTTTTATTTACCTTGGCTTTACTGTCCACAAATTGCTTCTTGCGCACATCGATGGTGTGGACAGTCTTGCATATCACATTAATTCAGACCATCATGCGCCTCCAAATGCTCTGCTATTCAACAGTGCTGGTCTTCTGATTCAGAGCCCCCATTCATTTAGAGTGGTTAGCCACCACACCCTCAATTAAAATCTCAAGCTCCTCATCATTAAATGTAACACTCCTTAGTCTGCCTGTCCCAGCAGCAGAAGCAGCAGACCCAGCAGTGGAGGTACAAGGTTGCAGAGTCATTACAACTGTTTTGCAGTAAAAAATGGCTGAGGTTTGCAGTTGAGCTTGTGTATTTATTTATTTAAAATTGTAACATGCTCAAGGGCGCGGTTTTAGGGACATGCTAGTATACAACACGTCACTAACAGACATTTCCTAATAACACTCTTTTCCAATGCGCATGTGCAGTGTATTTTGTAACACGTCTCAATGCTACGATAATCCCCGTTCATCATGGTAACGTTACGATAATCATTTTCCTAAAGGACGTTAGTTTTGCATATCACACACACAGGATTTTTAATGTATTGCTGATTTAAAGCTGCAGTTCAGTCTTTTTTTTTTTTTTTTTTACTTCAATAGTTTTATGTGTGCAATCTCTAATTACCTAAATAACTGTATAGCTGCAGGTCAATTCGTTCTCCATGTATTGATAGGCGAAATTTGGTGACATAATTAGAGCTGGCATATGTTTATATTCTGCCTCTGTCACTCAGTGGAAGCTCATGAATATTCATGAGCACTCCTGCACTGACCTGTGCTAGACGGAGGGCAGGGCTGACAAAGGGGTGTGACAGGACATGAAGGGGCAGTGCCTTAGCAAATGGCTGTTAAAATAGAATACAAGAAAATTGGTCTTTCAAAGTTGTTTTTTTAAAAACAGAAAATGCTAAAAGTATTTTTTCTTACTACAGAACTGATTTATTAAAAAAAACACACATGCAGGATATTGACTGAACTGCAGCTTTAAGAACTTGTGTCTGAGCAATTTTCTGTGAGACTAAAAGAAGCACTTAAAATATTGCTATTTTAAGAACTCTATAGCTACCCATGTCCTAATATTTATACAAGGCAGCATTAGCTAAAACAATAGGATGATAAATACTGTAAAATGCTCGTACGCCAACACACTCAGAACAATAGCCCACGCAGGGGCTCAGAATCAAATTCAGTTCAGCACAATGCAGCCCATGAATGTCATCCCCCAGAGTACACTAAAGTCCCTATTAAATAAGCCCCCCCACCCCCCAACAGGTCACGTTTTTAGGATATCCCAGCTTCAGCACAGGTGGCTCAATCAGTGGCTCAGTCTTTACTGAGCCACTGATTGAGCTACCTGTGCTGGAGCTGCGATATCTTAAAACCTGACCTGTTGGGGGCGGGGGGGGGGGCTTGAGTTGAGAACCCCTGAAATACACAACAAAGCTGCTTCTCCATGTCAGCTTTGTGCTGCATTCATGCAAACAATTGGGGCAAAGTGGCTTTGACTTAATTTTTAGAAAACAACAAACAATAGTGGTATTTCTGATTTGTAAATACAAAATAGTGGTACTCCATACCCCCTAGTGAAATACATGACACTATGACCTATGCATGTTACTGCATCTTTATGTACAGACCCTACATCAAATATAACACAAACTGTATTGGTGAAAAAATGTAATAAACAGATGTCCATCAACATACATTGTTCGGCAGAAAGAACTTATTTCTCATTCAGAGCCATTAAATATAGTACATTTAAAACATTTGATTAGCATTTTTATTACAACACCGTGAGACACATACACAAAAGTTTCAAAGATGAACGGTGCTCATAAATAGTAGCTCTGTTTTTGTGTAAAAATGATGAACTGCTGGTTTAATCTGTTTCTTAATCCTAAGGAGGGCAGGTCTTCTTTTCCCGTTTCTAAAAACTTCACTTGGTAATGATTATAAATGGAATCCTTTTCATCATCTATCTCCCAAGTAATATTATGAGCTGAGGCAATTCATCAGCGCGCCGACTGTGCTCTCTTTTAAGTTAGATATCATGTTTAACATTTCATTTCACTTACAATAAAAAAACAACACATAATTTACTTCATACTTTGTAAATTGTTCCAATAACATGACAGTTGTAATAATTATCACACGATTCCTAGACTCAAGTGCCCAGCATGAGAAAAAACTGTTTAAAACTACAACTCAAGCCTGTTAGAACGCGATCTGTTACAACGCGAATCCGCTTATAACACGATGCAAACGTGACTCCCAATTTTTTTATTTATGAATACTTTACAACACGATTATTGGTATCTTAAATACTTAATTGTACATTATTTCTACCGCGATCCGGTTATAGCGCGATGTGATTCTTTGGACTCCAAGCACAGCTTATAAGGGGGTTGAGCTGTATTACACTGACGGACGAATTCAAAATATTAGCATTATGCTCAATTTCGGCCGAAACAAAGTATATCATTTGAATAGGTGCATTTAAAAAAAGAAAAATTTACTTTTTTCAATTGTCAGTAAGCAACCGTTTATTTCAAGAATGCTTATAAACATTCGATAAAGTGCTGCTATTAAAAGGTTGATAATGGGAGCAGTACTGTATGGATTCCGTACTGTATAGATTCCGTACTGTATGGATTCCGTGTCAACGACAACAGCTACAAAATGAATCAAAAGGCTGGACAAAGGCTGCTTTTTAAAATGACCTTGTTCTGTCTCGTTATTTTCATATTTCTCAGATATCCAATTACGTATTAACGCTGAAATCTCTCAGAAAAAGATTCTAAGAGCGACACAGAAAATCAAAGTACACTAAAAATGTTCAGGGCACTCCCTTTTTCATCATGTTAACAGCTAACATTGTATGCACTGATTCAGATACTTTGGGGATTACGTATTAAAAAAAGAAGTCAGAATCACTGTCACATTATAATATTATACTGTAGTATCAATGACTGCACCTTTAAGATTGTTATGGGACTCTTCACCAAGACTATTCAGCACTATTTTCACACTGCAGTGAATGTGTCATGTTAATAGTCAGAACATACTGATTATTCCAAATCATCTATCTTCATTTGTATTGTATTGTATGTCTTTATTTATATAGCGCCAAAAGTGTACTCAGTGCTTCACAAAGAATACAGTACAGGGAATTATAATAATACATTAAGCGCAGCAACATCAGACAATAGGAAAGGAAATCCCTGCCCCGAAGAGCTTACAATCTAAGAGGTATGATGGGAAACTTACATGTACAGCAGGTGAGGGAATAAGTGCTGTAGATGGCAGTGCTTGGTCACAATGGATGGTAGGTAGGAGTGACTGTGGGTGTGGGACAAGATGAGTTTTAAGGTGAGTCAGTATTAAATCAGAAGGTTAACACCATTTGCATGGGAGGCGATGGCAGGGAGGCGTGGGTGAGATCAGGTGTGTATGTCTGGGTTCAGGATTAGGAGAGATATCCCCAGCAGCAGGAAGGAGAAGAAAGATTGTGTGACTAGAGGATTTGTGGGGGTGCTTTTTATTGAGGGGTAAAGAAGTTGTTGGAAAAAAGGTGTATAAATAATGGTGCAGTGTATGGGCACAGGCATAGGTCAAGGGGAGGAGGGATGAAGAAATATGGATAGGGGGATGTGGAGAAGTTGGAGAGAACAGAAACATTTGCAAAGGAATGAGGAGACATTAAACAGAAAAAGCAATAGGGAGGGCATAGTGAGATGCAGGAGGAGAGACTAAACCAGGATGATAGGAAGAGTACAAATTATCAGAGCATTTAGAAAGTCAAATTCTCACAGTTACAAGATTGTAGTTGTTTTTGAAATGCAGAGTCCATTTATGTTTGTTCTATATTTTTTTTTATTCACATGTGGGATATAGTACTTACTTAATGCCCTGAAAGGATTTATACATTTCCTTATCCCTAATCATGTTATTTACATGGACAGTTAGACATATTCGCATGTTAGAATGCCATCTCTTTGTAACTTACTCTGGGGAACACTTGTGCACAAATTGTCTGTATTGGAACTAGCCATGGATGAAATGGCCTCTCTGTTAATATCCCCAATATAATTTCACACTATACTAATTGGCAAAAGACAAGAGCTCTGCTCAACATGTCTCTGTAACACACTAATAATAAAAACGATATAAATGTTGAAATATGGCATGTAAAGCAACAGTGCCACTCCGCAAAGGAATGTACGAGATACAAGAAAGTAAATCATGTTTTGAAATGTGCAATTGGTCCAATTTTTTTTACAGATTTATATTGAATAAAATCATTTTAGATTTGTATCTTTAAAAAAAAAAAAAACTTTTTGTGTGTTTATATATAAACTTTATATATCCAACTAGATGTAAACTCCTTTGGAGCTGGGCAAGAAGGGTTATAGTAATTTTTCATACATGGCTGTGCTCAGTCTCTCATACCTTTTCAGGGTGCTGGATCCGTGCAGGCTGGCTGAGCCTTATTCACAGCCATTGATAATGGTCAACATACAAAAACAGACAACTTCAGACATTAACTGGTGGCAAATAATATGGTTACTGTGTGCTTCTTCCCCTGGTAGCTCTTTTGCTGGGGAGGTACTTATGCTTGTTTCCTTTAGTAATAGTTATACTGTAGTGTCAATAGTTTCCCATCTCTAGTCTGCCTATAGTGGGAATACACTATACTCTGGGATCGTATCCCATCACTCTGTCTATACCTACAGTACATGTATGCGTATTGGATTGGTCACTCCCTATACCGAATGAGAACAATCTTGGGCCATTACTCTAAGCACTGACTATATAGGGCACGTTCCTTAACTGAAAACAATCAATGGTGACAGGACATTCTTAATATACATAACTATGCACACAAACCTATTTACAGGACTCACGGTGAGGCTTCAGTCTAAACTCGGAGGAACCTGTTTCTAGGACATAGGAAGAATCTATATATAGACTTATATCTCCCTATAGGGACATTACTGGTCATAAGACATACAAAGAAGGGGCTATCCCTTTCTGCATAGTCATCCTGCATCATAAGGGGGAGAGGAGTAACCCGAGTTATCCCACACAGTTAACCTATTAAGACTGTTAACCCCTTATACTAACTAGTAGTCCCCAAACGGGGGCTACAATGAGGTAGCAAAAAATGTTTTTAAAACTAAAACAGACAACTGTTTTTGTGTTGTATTAAAGGGTATGTCAAGAGTCACACAGTATATGGTACAAATCGGCTTGCCGGTTCTTTTTATATCAATCTTCTTACAGAATTCAAACCGGGGGTCCTACCGAGCTGAACAGCTCTACTTTTAGCTCTGGGAGTCCCCCGGTTCCTGCAATACTTTCTGGTCTAGTTGCCTCGTCGATCCTTCCCTTTAGAGAAATCAAAATTCCACCAAGTCTCACAGGCCAATAGGAAGCCACAACGGCATTGGAGGGATGCTGTTGCGGCTTCTTATTGAACGGCCGTTTAAATATCCAAGAAGTAAAACCAGCAACTATACCGGTAAGTATCTCTGTTATGTAAGAAAATAAGAGGGATTGCTGCTTTAATTTTTTAAAAGTCAGCTACAATAAACTGTAGATTTTTTTTTGATAAACTTAATCCAGATCTAATAAAAATGCTTTTAAGGCTGCAGGTGGTACTGTACATCGGGTCAAATGAATACTGTAAATAGAACAGAGCAGAAACAAAAGCTATAAGTGAGGTAAATCACAGAAGATCTGCAGCGTTTACATTCTCTTATTTGTTACATTTCATTTACTGGAAATAGACATACGTTACCCCTAATATTTCATGTTTCACAATTCTCTTAAGTATCTGAATCATTCACAGCTGAAGTGAGCCAGCCTTTCCTACAGCTACCATACTTATATAACAGCTAAAACGCGCTCTATTTTGTATTACTGAATGTTTTTGCTCTATAATATTGATTTCAACACTTATTCTCCATTTACACCTGCATGTGTCAGCATTCAGATTTATTTTACCCATACTTTTCAGGGCTTTAAAGAGACTACGGTATTGTATTTCTTTGTGATTCCATTTTTTCTTAATTCTTAATCTTTAAAGTCTGCTCTCAGACTTTCATTCCCTTTTATCACCGCTAATGATTTGATAAACTAGGGCAAGAAAAAGTAGAGGAACAGCTGGACTGTTTCTTCTTGCCCACATGATAATATAAAATATAATCAAGGGACGAATTTGTGGATAACCCTACAACCCCATGTTATTTCAAAGGGAGCTGAAAAAATAATTGGTTAGCACACATTACATTAGGTTTTTCATCATATTTTTGCAGAAGTTTCAAATTCATACAGTCGCCAATTAAAAACACTGGAAATTTATTAACGGATTACAGATTAAATGGATCATGGAAGCTTAGAGAAAAAAGAAGAAAGCAAGCAAATAACAGGGAGACAATTAGTTTTTGACTCCAGTTTGATGAAACAAGTTTTAACCTATACCGTGCAAGGTCCAGCACCACGAGAGTGGCTAGCCACTACATCGCGATGTGCCCCTACTGTAAGGAATCCACACCTCAGTTTACTGCTTACCTTGCCTCACAGACCTGTGCAGTCCTGGAACACTCCCTCTGGTATCTACTGCAGCTGTGCAAGCTATCACTGCAACCTAGCCTTGTACTCACTCATTGGAGCAGTGCCTTCACACCCTCCTCCGGGGATTGGCCCGCTGGCCTTTAAGTACTGCATCCCCCACAATCCTCCTCTGCCGAGCATAGTCCTTCCTGGATGTCACCGAGTGCTCTGCCACAAGCCCCTGGCTTGTTATCTCGTTACCTACTCTGTTTTGTCCTAGTTCCTGTCTCCTGTGCTGAAGCAGAGTACTCTCCTTGTTTGACTTCAGCTCCCTGTTTCCTGAGACCGGCTGCTAGTCTCACGCAGCAGTCTGTTCCTGTCTCCTGTGCTGAAGCGGAGGTTTCCCAGTGTTGTCTTCAGCTCCCTGGTTCCTGGGACCTGCTGCCCATTCTCTATTGCAGAGGCCGTGTCCAGGTTCCTGCGCTGAAGCGGAGGATTCTCCAGCCCGCTCAGGACTCTTGCGCTGAAGCACTGATCTACCACTGCTGCCAGGCGGTGTGCCCACTCTGTGCCACCTATCACTTCCTTAGTCCACTCCCGCGCTCCTAAGCTGAAGCGGGGAACTCCTGACTACCTGTTGCCGAACGCCTGCTTGAGTAATAATAGGGAGTGAGAGGGGGAAGGGTTGTGAGCTCTAGCTACTGTCAATGATTAGGTGCCAGGGGTGAGAGAGTCATAGAACACAAGAAGAACACTTGCCTAGACAGGTGAGAGAACCCCTTTTGAACAAGCACTCATACGGTGATAGGTACAGATAAATTAAAAGAATGAACCTTTATTAGTGTATATGGGTAAAGTAAGTGAAGTACATAAACACTCAACACAGTTAAAAACGCATTAAACGAATTGCCCCTAGGTCTATTTATAAATTAATAGAGATAGTACTTGAAGGAGAATGGTTAGGAATGTCTGGTACCATATGAAAAAAAAAGTTACTAATAAAGTGCAAAACTAATATGGTGCCTCAGTGTGGTCTATCTATAATGTTTGAAAGAGTCTGGTGTGTGTCACTCGAGTGTAGTAACAGTCAAACTGCTTTCATGCCACATCTGAATAACCTGTGGTTCTGTGACTATATACAGAGTGATACCTGTATGTCGCTAGGGTATTGCGGGTCAAACCCACATAAAAAGGTTTCAGTCAGTGTGACCTAGCTGCACTCTGCTGGTCACAGAAACCAACAAGGGGTTAATTTTGTATATCCTTCAAGGCAACACAGGGTGTAGTAAAATATCTAAAAGGGAGGCTACTATGTAGCTGTGGGGAAGAGAAGAGGCTGATCAGTGGGAGCCGCAAATATATGCACTATTTTTATCCCACTGTTAGTTGTATATTTCTGGGTTCTTATAGCCTCAAATGAGCACAATTTAATTAACCCACCAGATAGATAGTGAGGTGAGTTAATGCTCGTGCCCCCTATGAAGGTAGCAAGTAATCTTGAAGACAGGCTAGCTGATATATCTCTGCCAGTAAAAATGTTTAACTCAGTGTTCTACAGCTGCCTTTAATAAAGTTGCTCTATATCTGCAGATCTAGAAAAAAAAAAGCGAAACGTACGTCGGTGGGCGCTCCCCTGTGACGTCAGCACGCGTACTGGTGCGGCGACGTCTGTCAGACAGCGCGGAAGATAGCCGCTGTCTGCACTCTGAGTTCCACCCGGCATTTATATACTAGGCGGTGTTCATGAATACACCATGCCGGGTGGGGACTGAACAGATGCCGCCACTCAGGAGCGGTGATACACAAGCTCCAAAAGTACAGCAACTCTGATATCCCTGTAATACTGGGGCGTATCACTGAGCGGCTGCAAGACACCACTGATACCACATTAAGCTGTCTATATCAAACAGACGGGGCTCACCTGCCCCAGAGACTTGGTGGATGTTGAACGGCATTAACACTTGAAAAAATATACTCTGCCTACCCACAGTCATTACATCGACTGAACTAGCTGGGCAACTATTAAGCCTAAACAACAACCACATTCATATATCTAGATCTGCAGATATAGAGCAACTTTATTAAAGGCAGCTGTAGAACACTGAGTTAAACATTTTTACTGGCAGAGATATATCAGCTAGCCTGTCTTCAAGATTACTTGCTACCTTCATAGGGGGCACGAGCATTAACTCACCTCACTATCTATCTGGTGGGTTAATTAAATTGTGCTCATTTGAGGCTATAAGAACCCAGAAATATACAACTAACAGTGGGATAAAAATAGTGCATATATTTGCGGCTCCCACTGATCAGCCTCTTCTCTTCCCCACAGCTACATAGTAGCCTCCCTTTTAGATATTTTACTACACCCTGTGTTGCCTTGAAGGATATACAAAATTAACCCCTTGTTGGTTTCTGTGACCAGCAGAGTGCAGCTAGGTCACACTGACAGAAACCTTTTTATGTGGGTTTGACCCGCAATACCCTAGCGACATACAGGTATCACTCTGTATATAGTCACAGAACCACAGGTTATTCAGATGTGGCATGAAAGCAGTTTGACTGTTACTACACTCGAGTGACACACACCAGACTCTTTCAAACATTATAGATAGACCACACTGAGGCACCATATTAGTTTTGCACTTTATTAGTAACTTTTTCTTTCATATGGTACCAGACATTCCTAACCATTCTCCTTCAAGTACTATCTCTATTAATTTATAAATAGACCTAGGGGCAATTCGTTTAATGCGAACACCTGCTTGAACAACGTTTACCCTGATGTCTCCAGTCCTGACCCTGGCTTGTCCACTGACGATGCTGCCTTCTCAAGTCCTGACACTGCTACGTACGACTGCGAACTGCGCAATCCGGATCAGCCTGCGCGGTCTAAGGTCGGTGCTTTTACAACCCCACCTCAGCCACGCGGTCCGACCCAGGTTTGTGGCGAGCACAACCGTGACACCTACAAAATGAGAAAGTGCTCATCATATACTAGAACATCATAAAGCCACTGTAAAGGATAATTCTCCAACAACAAACTTCACACTGGGCAATTATCTAACTCCCGGCGCAATTATCACTTGATAAGGGCAGTCTGATTGAACTAAAATTTGCAGGCATACATTTTAATGATGCTCTCTGCCATTTATTAACATATTAACATTAACATTAACTCTGTGTCCAGGACATACTTGAAAACGAGAGGCAACTCAATGTATTACTTCCTGGTAAAACATTTTATAAAGAAATCTATAGCTCCTATCTCCTAATGTTAGCATCTGATGCGTCTAAACAGGCGCTGCACAAATTCACAACCTACAGTCATAAACACACAGATACACTGGTGTACACAGTACACTCACATTAATAGACTGATACAAAGACCTGAAGCATATAATCTGACATATTGCATACAATGCACTGTGTAAGTTCACACGTGTACAAAGATATGCGCAGACCCACACATGCATATACTGATTATATATATATATATATTTATATACATACATATACACATATGTATATATATATATTATATATACCCTACCCTGACACCTTCCTAAAGTCTCTCCAAAATCCTCAAACTCACCCACCCCACTCATCCAATTGCCTCCACTGACCCCACTGCCAGATCAATCATCATGCCAAGTTTTACTAACTAATGTACATTTGCCTCCTCTACTATGTAACTATAAATGTTGTTATAAATACTGTACATATACTGCTAAATTTGTAACCTTGATGATAGTGTTTTCATAGGCAAACTGTGCACCACACTATGGGCTTATTCTGTAAGCATTCAAGTCAATGCGGCTTTCCGTGCAGATCGCTCGGTACAGCGCTAACAGAGCTTACAGAATAAGCCCCTATGTTGTATTTCAGCTACAGAAACAATGTTATTGTGTGGGTGAAATAGCACAAGAGTTCCCACTGCTGCTTTGTGTATGTCCTGCTGCAGCACGCCACATATTGCAATAACGTTGTCTTCATCTCTATTTGCACTTGCCACAAAAGACACATTTGAATTCCTTCCTTCATATGACATGGCCATTTTTAACCTTATCAGCACTTGAGGTTAAGCAGCACACAAGTGATACTGGACCTCTGGCATTTGTGGTTCGATTTAGCAGTGATCTCATGACTACCTCTCACCCCTGGCTGATGGAAACGGAAGCGTTGGATCAATTAACCAGATCACACCCTAGAAAATGAGAATTTTTGCCATGATGTACCTGGTATGTCAATAGGACCTCTGTCATGCTAGGACCTATGAGGTACAAGGTACATTATAAGGACGCTGGAAAGGTTAATGCATTCTATATATATATTTCTGTTTTTGAAGCAGGCTAATTTAATAAGTACAGGGCTGCTGAAAATTCCCAGGGAACGATAAGGACACCATTCTGACTTGCAACATGCTGCTTGGTGTCTGGTACAAGGAAGAAAAGAACAGATGGAAGACAAAAATAAAGAGAATGACAGGCACAGGCTAAGAAACAAACAGTGACAGATATACGGAGAGAGAAATACGTTACAGAGAGAAGTACTGTATTACAGGGGTGCTAAACTCAAGTCCTCAAGTCTCCCTCCACCAAGTCTCCTCCCACCCCCCTAACAGGTCAGGTTTTCAGTATATAACAGTTTCAGCACAGGTGGCTCATGGACTGGAGTTGAGCACCTCTGCTGTAGTACGTCAATGCTCCTCACTTCAAGAGTGGATGTTAAGAAAACTGCATTCGTTTTTAGGCACACATTTTGATATATACCATTTTAATTTGCACTCTCATCTCTTAACTCCCTCTTTAAACACTTCCCAAATTGCTCATTCTAATGCAAATCATCCTGATGAATTGACTCAAAAGGCTGCAGTCAATATGACAGAATGCTTCATTCCTGATGCAATGTTCCAGTTTGCCACCCTTCATCTCCATGACCCATTAAATGTATGATCTGGGACTTACTTTTATTTTCCGGAACCAAGAACGTTATTCATTAAAGTTACTCAAAAATATTGCAATAAATGAGTACAAATGTCCTCCACACAAAAAGCAAATGCTTACAGCAATGTGACTACAAGTTTTCTCGCAGTCTTTCCTTGTTGTAAGGACGTTTTAACCGTTTTTTTATGTTGTACACTATAATCCTCACTTTTTTTTTTTCAAGCTGTAACATTACAGAGGTTTATGGAATGGTAAATAATAGTAATTGCCTCCTGCCACAGGAGGGAATATGTAAGTAATAAATGTGAGTTAGTGTTTGAACCAACCATTCCTTTGAAGATAGAGTATGATATTCTCCAATGAGGTTATGCCCTATGGAGTTCATGCAATGGAGTGATTTTATTGAATGAGACATCAGCTCGTCGAATAACAGCTGCTGGAAACGTTACAAATTTTAATCAATGCTGGGCTCAGAGGCCTTAAATTCACTATACTCAAAGAATTGGGAATTCAACTTGATATGAGTGATAATTACATTGCTTTGATCATCTGGAGGTATCTCAGCCAAATAGTAAGAAGTATTCTAGCATGATACAGTCACAATATAAAGTAGCGTAATTCAAAGTATGTGGCAAGTAAAGGAAAATGATAGTTAATCTTTTTTTCTAATAGTTTCCATGACAGATACACTATAGAAAATTTGCAGTGTTGGTAAAATAGCAACAACAAACAAATGAGAATAGAAAACATTCTAAAAATCATTACTTATTTTCTTGGAAAGATTAATAGATATTGTATTGTAACCACCTTTTATGTACAGTACATGCTTACTGTATGCGTTTCTTTTAGGAGCAAAACTAAAAGGAGTGGATCCTTTAAACAAAGAACCCACACAGACAATTCTATTCCGCCTCTGCTGTCATCTATTTAATTATTTAATCTATGTAGGTTTCCTGAAATCATAAACCCAAGTGCATTTTAAAAATGCTGTGTTCTTAACTTCACATATAAATCAGATGTTACTCTTGTAGACACTCTTAACTACTTTTAAATACAGTACTTAAAAGTCAAATTAGAGAATGAGACACCACTACATCTTCTCTCTAAAACTAACTGTTCTTATTTTTCATATTGTATTGTTTATCATTTAAAATCTGTTATTAATGACAGGTGACTTTTGTACAATATACAGTACAATAATAGAACAAACACATATTCTGCATCTGAGGTATGGACTTCTAGCTATTTCTGATCAGGTGCTACACTTTTCTCCTTTATGTCATGGTGTTATATTGTAACAACCCCCCCCCCCCCCCATTCACATTGGTCTGGCCTTGTAGTTGTCATGCCAACCAGAGTTCTCTCCAAAGCACACGTTGTGGCTTTCTCAGTGATGTTTCAAAGCAAAAGCCCTTTGTCACCCACACAACTTTACACAGGTGTGACTCTCTTCAAAAAATATTATAATTTGTTTTTTTTTGTTTTTAAAAAAAGAGCTGCATTATTTCACAGCCTGGTCTAGACATGATTTCTTTCATGTCTGTGAATAAGGTGAATAAATTGAGGATATTTTAGAAATATCTCCCACTGCATAAGTTAAATGTTGCAACTACAGAGGGTCTTGCAGTGAACTCCATAGCATGAATCTAAACACAACAAATACAATTGTTTCATATGCAGTACAGTATATATAATACATTTAATGTAATCAGTAATTCATCACATGAGCCTCTTATGCTACTACATATAAGCACTTAAAGAAAAAAATATGTAATGTGATCAAAAATGTTAAATGATTTCTGTAAACAATGCCTAATTATATATACCTATAATAATTTTGGTGATTAAACAAATGTAAATAATTAGACATCTTATGAGTGCTTGTTCTATGGTACAATATCTTCACAAATACTGTGTATCATACTGGCACGTGTAGGTAAAAACAGAAGAAGTAGGGGGAGCAAGGGGTTAAAACATTCCAATTGCTGAGATAGATATGGAAAAAACAATAAACAACAGGCAAACACCTCTTAGGAAAGGGAAGGGAAGGTACAGTAAGATATTTTGCATATACTCACACGGCCCTGTGTGAGTAAAGGTGTATATTGGTATCTTAAGAGGTAGATCCTAGCCCATCAAAAATACAGTCTGATTCAGGACACAGGTGGAGTGGAATGGTGGGATAAAATAATAGCAATAGTATAATACTTACACGGCCCAGTGTAAGTAAAGATGAGGAAAAGGTTTATTTTGGGTATATTTAACCCATCCAGGCCAGTAGTTAAAACCAGGGCACAGGTATTTGCTCTCGAGCAGGATTTCAATAGGAAATCCCTTTCTTAGTGCTCGCAGTGTACTGTTTCCTCCCCAGTCCGGCAGTTTTGGGGTAAGTAAGGCAAGGTGTCAGCGCAAAGATAAAATGTACATTTATTAAAAGTTAAAAGCATCCACAATTGCACTCACATAAACAAATCCCCGGTTGGACAACACAGCCAGATAGTGCGTCTCGTTGCAGATAGCCCCTCCGCGTCCGGAGTGCAGAGAGATGGTAGCCCCTGCTCGGCTCGGCTGCAACTGCGCACTAACTACGGAAGCCAGGTAAAGTCCAAATAAACTGTATTCAGAGTGTTCACACACATTCCAACGTTTCGATCCTCTTCAAGGGATCTTTCCCCCTTGAGAAAGATCCCTTGAAGAGGATCGAAACGTTGGAATTTGTGTGAACACTCTGAATACAGTTTATTTGGACTTTACCTGGCTTCCGTATTTAGTGCGCAGTTGCAGCCGAGCCGAGCAGGGGCTACCATCTCTCTGCACTCCGGACGCGGAGGGGCTATCTGCAACGAGACGCACTATCTGGCTGTGTTGTCCAACCGGGGATTTGTTTATGTGAGTGCAATTGTGGATGCTTTTTACTTTTAATAAATGTACATTTTATTTTTGCGCTGACACCTTGCCTTACTTACCCCAAAACTGCCGGACTGGGGAGGAAACAGTACACTGCGAGCACTAAGAAGGGGATTCCCCATTGAAATCCTGCTCGGGAGCAAATACCTGTGCCCTGGTTTTAACTACTGGCCTGGATGGGTTAAATATACCCCAAAAAAAACTTTTCCTCATCTTTACTTGAACTGGGCCATGTAAGTATTATACTATTGCTATTATTTTATCCCACCATTCCACTCCACCTTTGCCCTGAATCAGACTGTATTTTTGATGGGCTACAATCTACCTCTTAAGATACCAATATACACCTTTACTCACACAGGGCCGTGTGAGTATATGCAAAATATCTTACCTTCCCTTCCCTTCAAGGTGTTTGCCTGTTTGTTGTTTTTTCCATATCTATCTCAGCAATTGAAATGTTTTAACCCCTTGGTCCCCCTACTTCTTCTGTTTTTACGTTCTATTAAGGGCCTTGGATGTTCCCTTCTTTGGGGTTGAAGCAGAGGGGATTACCAGTTTATCTCTTACCATCTAGAGAGACTGTATCTTTTGGTTTGAAATATTAATTTATTTGTATCTGAATTTCTGATTCACATTTATAAAGGTAAGCGCCTGGCTTTCTCTGTTCTATGGCACGTGTAGGTAGCAGTTTTAATACCCATTTAATCATCATCAATAGAGAAACATTTAACCTTACCAGGTAGAACAAATTATAGTATAAATGCAGAACTTGTAAAGGCTACTACACTACTTTTATATTTCAGAGAAAGCAGTACTATCTTTACCACATCTAATTACATACTCCACTCTTTAAAGGACATAGGTTCCTATTCAGTATATAGTGTAAAGTCTGGTGAATGGAAGTTACTGCTTTGTCAAGTGCGTTACCTCACCATACTGAATAGGGCTCATTGTCCTTACAGTAGCTACATATACTGGATCATGGTGCAGTGACTTTGGTCACTAACTCTAAGATACTGTAAGAGTCAATATCTTTGAGATCACAATCTAACATTTTACAGATATAGCAAACGTCATTGCACCCGTTGTGAATTGTTAAAATTGTTTGATTCATTTAAAGCTAATGATCTGGGATTACAGTTCACTTTTGAAATGGATTCAATGAGTATTGAATTTTTGGATTTGCTTTTAGCAGTAGAGATGATAAATTAAATATCATTCAGAGGTTCATTTCAAAACGGTGTCATGTAACAACTACCTGAATGCTACAGCAATCATAATAAGCGGTGGTTCAGAAATATACCCTATGGACAGTTCAATAGAATACGCAGAAACCGTTCAACAGAAATTGCTTATGACAATCAGTCCAAAGTATTGACTCAAACATTTCAAGACACAGGGTATAATATTAATCTAATTTAAGACTCAAAGTAAGGCTAAATCTCTAGATAGATCTTTGCTTTTGGCTAAATCCAAAAACTTGACAAAGTATCCAATAAAAAATATGGTAATTCCTCCTTGTTTATTACAAGGTACAATCAGGAAGCTTTAGATATTGAACAAATATTGGGTAAACATTTAGGAATTTTCACATGTGATTCAGTTCTGAAAATGTGAATTCTTACAGGCAAAAAAATAGTGTTCAAAAAAGCAAAAAAATATAAAAACTTTGCTTGCACTAAGTAAACTTAAGGTTTTTTTCTGACAGAAAAGGTGAATTTTGAACGCTTTCCCTCCAAACCAAAGAAAAATTGTATCTCCTGTAACCACAATTTTGATAAACAAAAAAGTTTAATCTCCTTTGCAAATGGACAGACTTTCTTGGTAAAGTACAGTATTATATGAACTGCAACCCCACCTCTGTAATGTACATGCCAATGTGCAGCTGTAGCCTACAGTATATAAGGAGGACCACCCATTCAAGAGTTAGCTTTTAAGAGCATAGGAGAAACATCAGCAAAGGTCTTTTTACTCATGGGGTTCAAAACACTATTTAAACGTACACTGGAAAATATCCCAATTGTTTAATTTAAGCATTATTGGATTAGAACACATACCATCTGATTTCCAAGAAGGTGATCAATTTTGATCTCTTTGTAAGCAAGAACACAATTGGATTAACAAATTAGGCACTTTTGCCTCAGGAGGTCTGAATGAAACTTTGGCTGTCCATGGTCCGAGTTCATATCAATTCTTATTTTTTTTTTACTCAATTTCAAGTAAGCTGTACTGTATTTAATATATATATTTTTATATATAAATATAATGTTGTTTGTACCCCAATAGAGGCAAAAAGGTCTGTCAAGAATAGTCCTGAGACCCTGAGCACCTTTTCAGGGATAGTACACCATATGTTCCCAGGGTCACCGCTAGTCAGGACAGCCTAACATGGATAATCTCCCTTGCTGCAGATTAAACTGTACACACCAGTAATTGCAGACAACTATAATAAAGTAAAAGAGTTTATTAACAGCTAAAGGGATGTCTATAGAGTTATACTTGGTTGCAACTAAAAGGTAGATAGTTGTCAGCCGGCACATAACTTGGTTGTTATGGCACTGGTAATCTGTCTAGCAAACCCTGACACACCCACAACAGATCTTATACTTCTATTAAACAAGTCAGCATATACATATAGTTCAACTTTCTTGTTAGAATGTCACAAAACATAGAATTGTATTCTGCACTCCGTAAATAGATTGCAGATTGTGTCCCAGAAAAGTTCACTAATATAGTGTCAAAAGAAAAACATGCAGTGCACTGCTATCCCCATAAATTCCATACCCTGGATGATTGGTAGTAAATATCCAGCCGTTGGGCAGGATGGAAATACTATATATCTTAAGTGATTAAGCCACCAACCTGATCCCTGATCTATCTAATTATATAACATGGCAGTGGTACTCCTCTGATAAACTCACACTTCAGTTACTCGCTGGTCACAGTCTCTCCGCGTAAACACCCTGGGATAATGATCCTCTGTCCAGATCCTTCTATTTGAAAGATCCTCCAAGTCTATAGGGCTTACAGTATGTTCCTATTAATAAGCCCAGGAGTCTAACTCTGGAACAGTACCCTCAAAGTAGGATACCTAGCTGGGAGCTTCCCAGGTTTGCTCTAAACACAGGAGGGTTTTCCAGCTGACAGCAATCCAGTCTCCCAAATCAAGCTGATGCTGAAGTTTTTAAGGGGAAGATCTGGAAACATAGAAAGGGATTACTGTTAATTCTTCAAGTCACTTCCCGGAATCAGGGAGGAAGAGTTCTAGAAAAACTTACCGTCTCTTATATATCTCCTCCCCTGCAGAGCCATCAGTCCTTGCCCCTTAGAGCAGGGGTCTCCAAACTCAGTCCTCAAGGGCCACCATCAGGCCAGGTTTTATGGATATCCCTGCTTTAGTCCTCAATTGAGCCATTGATTGAGCCACCTATGGTGAAGCAAGGATATCCTGAAAAGCTGGCCTGTTGCTGGCCCTTGAGGACTGTTTGGAGACCCCTGCCATAGAGCATCAAGGGAGGTGTCATTTTTACTAGGCATATTAGAAGAGCAAATTCATATCCTTTCAATACTCTAGAGCAGGGGTGCACAAACTCTTCTCCCTGCGCCCCCTGCCTGCTCTCACCCCCCCCCACCCTTCCAAATGACGCCGCAGGGTAATGTGATGTCATGTTGCCATGGAAACGCAACGTCACGTGACCCTGCAGCATCATTTGACACCGTGTTGCAATGTCGCCCCTTCCCTCGCGCCCCCAGGTGTACGCCCCTGCCTCCAGACTGGGTGCTCAACTCCAGTCCTCAAGCCCCCCCAACAGGTTAGGTTTCCAGGATATTCCAGCTTCTGCACAGGTGGCTCAATAAGTGGCTCAGTCAAAGACTGTGCAGGAACAGGTGTATCCTTAAAACACGACCTATTGGGGGGTGGGGGCGGGGACTGGAGTTGAGCACTGCCCAAGAGCAGGGGTGGTGAATCTTTTTTCAGGCGTGCCAATAAATGAGCTAAATTTTTTTGGTGGGCCAAAACAAATATGGGGAATAACGAATTACATTTTCATTTAAATATTTAAATTGATTTTATTCAACATTTTTTAAATTAAATACATTATTAAAATTGTGTTCATTTTCAAATTTGATTTTAAATTGCTCTTCCCTACGACCCCATTGCAAAATCAACTTCCCCAAGGCTCTGAACATATCATCCCCTGCTCCTTGCCCTGGTACCGGCTCAATTACCCCTATCCCACCCCTGGCCCTCCCTTCTGGTCCTATTGCACCCTCCCCACTCCTCGTGCCTCCTGAAGACCATCCTGCACTCGATGTACTTACCATGCCCCCCACTGACCTCTGTAACTGGGTGGAGAAGTGACCACTTCCTCCCCCACACTCTCTACTTTCCCCCGCTCATCTCCTCCTCCCCTGATCCCCCCACTACTCATATCCATCTCTACCTGCCCTCCTGTGTAAGCACCCTAAAACTAACCTTGTCCCCTTCCAGCTGCCTTCCCCCAAGTGCCCCACCGCCTTGGCGTGACGTACCAGGCCCCCGCCGCTCTGAGGCTGGCCGCATTCTCTTCTGCACCACCTGGGCATCTCTCGCTGTACCCACATCCCCCCCTCTCCTGTCCTGATGGGCTCAGCCTCATAAAAGACCACTCTCGCCATTCCCTTCTGCGGTTCCTGTCTCCGCTGATCCATGCTGCCTCGGGTGGCCACAGGCTCCGGCATAATATAGTCGCATAATATATTTACCGGCTATTCCATTTGGTTTCAATAGAGCAATGATAAATCACACAATACACATTACAGAAGCGGTAACGCAATGTTGTGTGACAACAGGTACAATAATGTGTGCTACTGTACAATAGCCAATTCCCCTACATGATGCCTTATAAACCTCCAACATTACATTATGCTCATTATAATACATAACATACAATACTCCAGTGGCTTTCTGGTAATCCCACACCCTAATGTGCCACGTGCTTATATACATTTTCCTTGTTTCTATTTCTGCTTTGTTTCATTTGTATTAGGTCATTGACTTTCTCTCAATAGAAATGTGAAATATTTTACGGTCATAAAATTGTGCATATGCATTCATATTTTATTTTTTATATCTATGTTTTAGTCTCTGGGACTATTCCCTTTGTCTCTGCAAGCACACTTGCTTCATATATACAGTATTGGCTGTATTCCTCATGCCAGTTTTGAAAAATTCTGAACCATGCAGCTCTCCCACCCAAAGCCATTTCTGGAATAATACTGTTTGCAGCTGTTCAACTCAAGTCCAACTGCACAATTGACTCATGTTTATTGAGTGATCTCTGGAGTTATGCCATTCCAACGGACTCCAATTAAGCCTTAATTCTTACGTTTATGAATGTTCAATCTTTTATACTCCCCCGTTTGCAATTTCCTCCTGCTAGTATACACTTGCTACATGCATACAATGCTTTCCTGATGTTTTCACTTTTCTCTACCTACAGTATTCTTCTTTTCTTACAAGTTACAAGTGATTCACAATGAATCACATTTCTTATGTAGAATAAATAATCCTAAAAATTGCATAAAACACACAGCATTACACTTTCTGCCAAGGTATTACCTTTTATTAGGGCACAATTGTATGCATTTTATATTATATATTTATAATTATTTGTTTTATTTTTAACATTACATCTGTGATTACTTTTTCTGTGCAAGTTGTTTTAGTTAGAGATTATAAAACCATACAGAATATATAAATATACATGTAGGAACCAGCGTTAAACTTGTGTATAAAAAATATTTATGTATAAATTAAAAAGTATAATGCGGCAAAAAAATTTTTTGGGGTGCGCGCCTGGTCTACTATGGCCATTTCATAGATGATATTCTGATTATTTGGGACACTACTTTTGGTGATGTTCACGATTTATTTACACATTTTTCTTTGAATACACTTGGTCTAGTCTTCACTTCGGTGGTAGATTCAAATTCCATTATTATTCTTTATCTTTGCTTAAAAGTTGACTCAAACAAGGAAGTACAGACAGATGTACACATCAAGGAGGTGGCGTCCAATAGCTACCTCCATGCTAAGATCAGTCATCACCAAGGTTGGCTGAGGAATATTCCCTACAGCCAATTTGGTAGATTGAAACGTAATTGCTCCACTGATATTGACTTCATTGTCCAGTCCAATATTAAGAAGGCCAAATTCATTGAGAAAGGCTATGAAGAAAGTGCACATATTGAAAAATCATTTGTACGGGCAGCAGATCTTGATAGCTTGATACCCGGAGGTCTTAATGAAAATCTGGACACTAGTACGATTGTCTAGTTTGTCTATCAGATATTTTGTGTCCTTTTCTCTCCCAAACCACCCTTTTTTTTTGTGGAAATTTAAAAAAATTCATTTAATATTTGATTTGATAATATTTCAACATATTGTATTGATATCGTTTGATTTATAGGTATTATTTTCTTTTTCTTCACATTTATGTTATATTCATGTTATATTTAGTATTTTATGGATCATTATATTGATTTGGTTGCATACTTTATTAATTATTTTTATTAAGTTGTTTAAGTGTATTTATTTTCATATTTATTTACATAACATTGATGGTTCGTATTATTTATTTTGTATAGCATTGTTTTATTCATTTACATTGAGGTCTACTTGAATTTATGTTCCCCACTTGTACTATTACGTCAGAATGAGTTTTTTCTGTTTTTTTGGACTTGACCAATTAGGACTCAATTGGGTCAATAAATATTCATTGCCACCACGTAACAATACACCCTTGAAGAAGTCAGCGCAGCAGCTGACGAAACGCGTAGGTTTACGTCATTGTGTCTGCCGATCAGCTGACTGAGGAGTTCCTGAGCTGTATGCCACACAGAGACTGACAGAAGCGTGCCGCTTCATTTTTCTTGTTGCGGAAGGAGAGACCTACAAGCTGGGTTGTAAATCCTACAGGCTTCCAGTCCTATGAACGAGGCTGGCTTGCGGTGACCGGAGTGGAGAGGGAGATCAAACTCTGTGTTCCCGGATCAGCACAATTTGGCCTCCGAGCAGCATATCGGAGGGGCTTAGCTGACGCAGTGATGTGTGTACCCTTTGGGATCGTCTACTTTTAAATGCTACCGGTGAGATCGTTCCTATATCTTCATTCATTGCTATTGCTTGAGATCAGCCCAATATTGGTTATATATTGCTACTAATGAGTGGCTACATATTGCAACTTTTCTATCTTCAATCAAGATCCAATCAAGATCAAACAACACTATTTGGTGCACTAAATTGTATCAGCTTCGATCAGTTCATTACTTCAACGTGACTACAGGCTTTAGTGGTTATTTCTAGCTGCACTCAAATACCATCTCATCAGCTTGTTTATCGGACACTTGATTGGTATTAATATACCCTCCCTTTTTGTACTCTGCTATCTACATGTTATTTGTTTGTTATAACTTGTCTTTATCCATAGGGACCTTGTATTTCCTTGTTTTACAATAAATTGCCCATATATAGATATATAGATATATATCTATATATCTATATATCTATATATAACAAACGAGGCAGCCGGCACTCCCAATACCATAAACAGTTTGCGGTGCATGTCCTATACCAATAGTAAGAGGAAAGTAATCCACTCCAGCAGGAGCAAACACAAGACAGCACTCAAAGGTAAGTAAGAAAACTTGTATTCAAAAATAAACATAGCACAAACATGACCAACGTTTCGGTCCTCGCACCACCCTGAGGAAGGTCCCACGAGGACCGAAACGTTGGTCATGTTTGTGCTATGTTTATTTTTGAATACAAGTTTTCTTACTTACCTTTGAGTGCTGTCTTGTGTCTGCTCGAGTGGATCTCTCTCTCTCTTTTTTTTTTTTTTTTTTTTTTTTTTTAATTATGGTGCCAACCAGGTACACAGGGATGTATAATATTTTACAATACATATGGCATAAGTGCATTTTAACATTGGACATTTTCCAATTAAAGCAGTACGTGTATACAATAAAACTTTGAACCGTGATTCTCAAAGGAAGTTTTTTGTGATGACGAGTCAATATCCTATTAATAAACAAACATAGGCACCTTCGCATTTTGTAAACGCATTGGTTATTCCTAAAACCTGGCATGGCCACTGGTCCACGTAAAGAGTTTATCAACTACTGGATTAGGATCTTGTTCACAACATACACAGTATTTTTGATTGGATCCATTTTAAAGGTGAATCAAGAACTATAGATATTGTGCCACATTTCTCTGTCTCTCATGCCAAAGGAAAGAAAGTCTTTAATGAGTTTATCATTTGATTTGAACTAATGTACCTGGTCCTCTGTGATCATTATTCTATTTTCATCTGTCAGCTTCAATCCAGCAGTCACACTGTATATAAAAAAACAGGACAAAACATGTAGTTGGTATCAAGCAAAATAAATGTAACATACATATACAGCATTTGAGTTTAGTTTTTTTTAATGAATGATGACTTATATTTTCTCTAACTGTGGCTACATTTTAAAAATACGAACAAGCACAATATGTAATGTGCTAATACTGTATATACTATATCCTCAGTTTGCTCATCATCCCTGTACCGTGCCCAAATACCTGACCTAAGAAGTATTATGTACAAAAATAATTCACCTAATTTGCACTAATTAACCCATTTCACAAGTGAGCGAAATATAAAGGAAATCTGAAATGGGTAAACCGCATACAGTACTGTATCAAATAAGGAAACCGTGGTTCTGTCGATCCAAGCTTCTTGTATAAAAAGTTGAAGGCTTACTTTTTATGACAATATATAATTATATACAATTACAACAATTATATACAATTACAACAATTTGTAATAACATTCACTTTGTTTATTTTGAAGGAAAAAAAAACTTTCACAAAAACGAGTCCTAATTACATTGGATAGGTATAATGACTACAAAAAAACAATTGCAAAAGCATTTATACATGAGAACTGAAAAGCGTGCTGGGAAAATCTTTTCGTTACCAGTAAAGCATATACAGTATTTAGACAAGTTTGGTGCAAAATGAATACAAAGAGACATGTTAATTCTGTATCCTAGTGTCGACCTATCAGGGCCTGTTGCTCAGTTCTGCTCTGTTTACCGTATGGTAGCTTGCAATTTTGGAAGTTAAAGAAGCATTCTAAGCATATTTTTAAAAAAATTAACCCAGGAATAAAGCAGGGGATCTCCGGAGCTAACCCCATAACCCCATGAATTTCTGCCATGGTACCAGTGCTTTAAAGTTTAAAGCTCCCGCGTCACACGGGCCAACAGGAAGTCGAACCTGATGATGTCACAGCTTCTTCCTGGTCCGCAGGGCGTGTGAGCTTTGAAACGCCGTCATAATATGAACCCTCAAAGGCAAGCAGAGCAGTTACCAGCACCTACCATGGAGGTAAGTATCCCCGGGAAGTTTCCTACCTAACTATTTTCTTCAACAGTAAGGAACCTGAAACGATACAGTTTTCACGAAATCTGCAGACAGCACTCAGGTAATTTTTTTTTTTTTTACTCCTTTCACTGCTTACTAAATTTGATATATATATATATATATATATATCTCAAAAACACCAAGAACAAAGAAGCCCCCAAAGAAAGCAATCAGACATATCTCATAAATAATGCAAAAACTGTGATTAAAGTAATGTACAAATAATTTTAATCAAACACATCTAACAAATAAAACTAAAATAACACACACATGGAAACAGACTGAAAAAACCTGCTGAAAAAAATCAAAGCAAAAAAGGACAAATAATGAGAACTACACAGAAAAAAATAAATAAATAACAATAATAATAATAATAATAATAATATATATATATTACCAATTGGATGCCTTTATATCTTGCTGCCAATTCATGGTGAACCTGGGCTGTTTACATCCACTCTGCAAACCTGGGACTCACCCTACCACCGCAGATGACCACAATAGAGATTTCTCTCCCACGAATGGTTCTGTTTGAAATCCTGTAAGTGCACATTCTTATGGGTTGCTGATTTTTAAAATAAATGTACCTTATTTTTTACTCAGTTACGTGCTATGGAGCTTGCGCTTTTGTTTGTTTTTTGTTTATAGATTCCAAAAGTGGTTGGCTATACCACTCCCCTTAAAGCTGCAAAGACGCTCCCTGGATCTTCTATTGAGACTATATTTCTCTTTGGATTTTTTGTTTGAGTGGAACATTCAATTTGGATTTTCCTTTTTTTTCACTATCACGTTATGGTTTGTAGATATTATTAGGTTAAATTGTGGTAATTTTAATTTATTTTAATATTTTAAATATGTTATTATAATGTATCATTTATTATGGTTAGTTCACATCCTCTTTAGCGCTACTTAATTTTTGTGTTGTCTATATATATATATATATATATATATATATATATATATATATATATATATATATATATATATATATATATATATCTTATTGAAGTCGGGAAATGTCAGCGTTGACTGAAAAAAAAAATCCCTAGAATTAAAGCTAAATTTTCCTCATATAAAAGAACTTCCACCCTGGAAAACAACATTGACTAAGATTTTCTAATTGATCACTTCATACTTGGAATTAACACCTCTACAATGCAGAATAACATTTTTTTTTTTTTAAATTCTCTTCTGAACTAAACACAAAATAGACGTCAAGTTGCGACACCAAACCGCAACCGTTTTGCAATAATTAAGCAGGGTTGGGGAGTGGAAGAAGACATACAAACACACTGACAGATATTATGAGGCACAGCCACAAAGCATTGCTACTCCATAACACCTTCCAGCATGGCTTAGTGGATATGCTCCTCTCCAGCCTATTAAACTTAATTGGTTGTAAGGTGTCTTCTGTAATATGGTCCTTTATGGACCATTTACTTGAATGGAGCCTTACCATGTCTATCAACATGGAACGTGTCTTATGGAATAACACTTTTTCTTAAATATGACCCTACTGTACTGTAGGTCTTTGCATTCACAGGATACATGTTTGACCATTTTGGTCAATTAAATCTACTTCTGTTACAGTATTGAGGCTTCAAAGGTTTTCTTTGCTTCACTGGAGTGCAAATTCTCTAGATTTCTTTTTTTAAATTATTACTAATTGGCCTAGATAAAGCAATCCATTTTCATTTAAGTGACCTCTGTGTCTGTTTTTTAAATTTTTTTATGTTGAATTAGGCCCAAAATTATGCTGGTATCATAATTAATTTTTTTACATGCTTAATTTTCTGTGAAAGAACTTGGACAAAGACCCAATAATTCATCAAAGTCTGCCACAAATTTTGAAAAACCTATTTACCAAGCCACTTCAGCTTTGCTCTGTAGGAGTGAAATGTCATGGCAGCATCGGCCCATCTGTTTGCATATCTCATCCATAAATATTTATAGATAGCACTGACGCAAAAGTATAAAACACTGTTCTTGGCTCAAAGTGTTGTGATTGTCATCAATACAGTTATTCAAAATTAACAGCCCATTGCCATCCTTTACATAAAACGAAAAGACCCTGAAAGGTAACCCTGAGGATGGCCTTAAAACACCAACATTTGCTACTCATTTTCTTTTACAGGTTTTAAACAGGAGGGTCCCTTGGAACTGACCTGCATTGGTCTGAGACCTACTGATTCTATGGTTCCCGAGACATTCAGTTCTATCCACTGACAAGAACAGGTTCCCGATGGATACATTAAAAGCCACAATGTTATCAGTAGATGATGATGTTGCAGCTTCTTATCGGGTGACTCAGATGGCCATATTGTATTTTATTTTCTGAGTTTACAATTAAAAAAAAAACTGATAACATGTCTGAAACGAAAAGTGCCCCGGAGGTCTGGCATCCCTGGATCAGCTCCAGGAGACTTCCCTGTTCAGGAAATATAGGGGAAGAAATCAGTTTTGGAGGTGTACTGATGCTTTAATTGAAACCCGAAAGACTGGGTTTTCTTTGCTGAAATGATGTAATTGTGATCCTTCTTTTTTTTTGCCGCCAAGTTAAATTCAGGGCTACAGAGTATATGAGAACCCCAAATGTTGCAAATTTCTCCAATTCATAGTAAATAGCAGTTTAAAAGACAAGAACCTGTGAGGAATGACGGAAGCCACTCTGTCCTTTATATAGCATGTTGAAGGAAGTGACTTAATGTTGGATGAACTACTAAAACTGTTAGTTGACAAGAATTGGAAATCCCCCAAAGCTATTGTTATTTTTTTTTTACACTTTCCATGCCTTTAATTGCTCGATTAAGGAACATTAAATTAACTGAAAGTGAGCTGGACATCCTAATTAATGGCGTAGTTGAATAACCACCCCAAATTATTAGAAATGTGCTAAAAAAAAACAAGCACAGCTGAAAAATCGTGAATTTGGCACCAAATTCTTACTGCCATCAATGCCCAGGGGAATACAGTGTGCAGTGGATATGCTCCATAAAAGATGGGCTGATAGTATACAGAATTTTTTTTTTTTTTTCCAACCAAAATTTTTTTATTGGATACATGGTACAGTTACAACATATGCTGACAACACACTGTCTTACAGTTGTATCCACATTTCCCTCTTATTTTTTCTAGTAACCAAACTTGACTCACAAGGGTGACTTACTGACGGACAAGACAACACCAATGACACGTGACACACAGATAAACGGAGGGGGGGAGGGGGGGACCGCACCGTGAGCACTGCCCTCTCCAACTTTGTACTGTTTGCATCCACTCTACCTGAGACCTCTTTTCTCTTCTTTGTAGTTCTTTTTGTTTCCAGTCAGCCCTACCTGTTCCTCCTCATTAGTGTCTGTACTGGCACTTCAAAGTAGGATGCATCTTCAGCTATCAATGCAGTATGGTGGCAGCATCCACCCCTGGGATGTCTGTTTGGGCCAGCCACGGGGTCCATGTTTTTAGAAAGTTTGTGCCGGTGTCATTGACCAGACTCGTCAATTGAACCATCCGGCAAACGTACCATACTCTATTCCTAATTTTCGTGATTGTGGGTAAATCTGGTTGCTTCCATAGTGCTGCAAGTTCACACCTCAGGGCTGTTGCAAAATGTGCAATCAATTTGTGTGCCGGTCTGCCCAGCCCCCGGGTGCGTCTGCCCAGCAGAAACAGCCAGGGCTCCAAGGGGACCTCAAGACCGAGGATTCTCTGTAGCCAATTGCGAGTCTCCTCCCAAATTGGGGCCACTTTGGTGCAACTCCACAGCATATGTAGCAAGTCTGCTTGTTCCCCACATTGTTTTGGGCACAATGGGGGGTAACCCTTTACAAACTTTGCTAATCGCATTGGGGTGAGATACCACCTCATCAGGACTTTATATGCATTCTCCTTTAAAGTAGTGCATATACAGCTTTTTGCCGCTGCCAGTACTATGGTGTCCCAGTCTGCGTCCTCTAAAGTCTCCCCTAAGTCCATCTCCCATTTCGTTCTGTAACTGAGTTTGTTGTCGTCTCCTGTCTCCGGACAGACCACCTCTCTGTAAATCCTAGAGGTGAGTCCCGCAGTGTCCGTTCCTCGTGAACACAGCTGCTCGAAATTTGTGCGCCTGGGGCATTTTGGGATTTTTATGTAGAATGCTCGTATCTGGAGGTATCGGAAAAATTCAGAGTTTGGCATCTCTTTTTCTGATTTAATTTGCTCAAAGGATTGTATAGAACTTCTGCCCTCCAGATGCAAGAGCCTCGTAAGGCCTTTCTGTTTCCAGATTGCTAAGTCTCTGCCTGGCAGGCCTGGAGTGAAGTCAGGGTTCCCTACAAACAGGGTCATTAACGTGTGCCGAGCTGTGAGGGCACAACAGTATCTGGTGGCCTCCCAAGTCGCCAACGGCTGCTCAGCGCGGCTAGCGGCTCTCCTACGGTCTTGATTACCTGTTTTGGCAGCCAGATTAAGTCCTGCAGTGCCACTGGGGCACAGCACTCTTTTTCCAGTTCAACCCACCTTCTCAGGCTTGGTTGCATGTGCCACTGGACTATTTGTGATAATTGGGCTGCTCTGAAATACAATATCAAGCAAGGTACTGCCAGTTCTCCCCTTATAGTTGGTCTAATTAGCGTACTAGATTTGATGCATGGTTTCTTATTACCCCATACAAATTTCACCATAGAGGACTGCAAGCAGAGGATGTCTTCCTTGGCCACTTGTACCGGGAGGGTCTGGAAAAGGTACAAGATTCTGGGGAGGAGATTCATCTTGAGGCTCTGGATCCTATCCTATCCAGGAAATTGCATAGCCTGACCAAATACGGAGATCCTCCCTCAG